>NW_028261382.1:55936867-56099319 GCF_051295495.1 Thamnophis sirtalis | reverse complement strand
AGCAGCCTTCCAGGGGCTGCCACAAAGAAGAGGGGCTCAAACTATTCTCCAAAGCACCTGAGGGCAGGACAAGAAGCAATGGATGGAAACTAAGCAAGAAGAAGAAGCAACCTAGATCAATTAATCAGTGGAACAACTTGCCTTCAAGAGTTCTGAATGCTCCATCACTGGAGGTTTTTAAGAAGACACTGGACAACAATAGCAATAGCAGTTAGCAATAGCAATAGCAGTTAGACTTATATACCGCTTCATAGGGCTTTCAGCCCTCTCTAAGCGGTTTACAGAGTCAGCCTATCGCCCCCACAGTCTGGGTCCTCATTTCACCCACCTCGGAAGGATGGAAGGCTGAGTCAACCCTGAGCCGGTGAGATTTGAACCGCTGAACTGCAGATAGCAGTCAGCCGAAGTGGCCTGCAGTACTGCACTCTAACCACTGCGCCACTTTGGCTCCTGTCAATTTTTGGCAATTTGTCAAAAATTGAAATACGGTATCTTGCTTTAGCAGGGGGTTGGACTAGAAGACCTCCGAGGTCCCTTCTAACTCTGTTATTCTATTCCATTCTAATTACGGTCCTAACTCAGGGACCGCTTGAATATCAAACCTTTCCATCCCAAATGCTGTTTTGGAAGGCGAAACATCCCTTGTCCAAAAACCCAACATTTCGCATCTCTTTCTAAAGCCAGCCAGAACTTTGCATCTAATTCCCAGCTGGAAGCAATATAAACACATTTGTATGTTTATATGGCTGCCTATTTGCACAGGGCAACTCAAGGCGGCTTACTGAATATAAAGACCTCATTTAAAACAATAAAACCAACAAAATATAGAATAAATTAATATAATAAAACCAGATTGCAGCTGTTTGAAAACAGTCATAATAATAATAATACATTCAGTTCCCAACCCAGTCATAAAATAATAATAGATTTCAAACCTCCACGGAAGCTCTTTTTCTAATCAGCCTCTTTCCAAAACTGATTATTGCACAGCCAGTAAAACTAGCCGAATCTGTTTTCCTGAACTCGCTCCCAGATATGCTTGTCGGCGTCGGGCTGGGATGCCTTTTGCAAATGTCGAGCAGCAAATGGATAGTGAGGGTACGGAACATCTGTGTTGTGTTGTGTATTTCGTTTCTTGGCTGCCTTTATTCCCTCCTGGCTCTTCTGAAGGGGGGGGAAGCAGATGAGTGGATCTTTTTTCCTGCAGAGAAGGGGGAATTGCTGCAGCTGGAAGGCAGCTGGCTCTACTGAAGGAGGTGCAAACTCAGATATACCGAGGGAAGAGGATGTGGGTTAGCTTGAAATGAGGGGTCCTTGGTGCTTTCTGAGCTTGGTGGTTTTTTTCTTGCAGATGTTTCATTACCCTACTAGGTAACATCATCAGTGCTAGAAGAGAGTGAGGTTGGCAGGGAGGAGGAGGAGGAGGAGGGGGAGGAGGAGGAGGAGAAAGAGGAGGAGGAGGAGAAAGAGGAGGAGGAGGAAGAAGAAAAAGAGGAGGAAGAGGAGGAGGAGGAGGAAGAAGAGGAGGAAAAAGAGGAGGAGGAGGAGGAAGACGAAGAGGAGGAAGAGGAAGGAGGAGGACTGTGGGGTCCTTGGTGCTCTCTGAGCTTGGTGTTTTTTTCTTGCAGACGTTTCATTACCCTACTATGTAGCATCATCAGTTTTGGGAGTGAGTGAGGTTGGCAGGGAGGAGGAGGAGGAGGAGGAAGAGGAGGAGGAAGAAAGAGGAGGAGGAGAAAGAGGAGGAGGAAGAAGAGGAGGAGGAAGAAAAAGAGGAGGAAGAGGAGGAGGAGGAGGAGGAAGAGGAAAAAGAGGAGGAGGAAGAAGAGGAGGAAGAGGAGGAGGAGGAAGAAGAAGGAGGAGGACTGTGGGGTCCTTGGTGCTCTCTGAGCTTGGGTGTTTTTTTCTTGCAGACGTTTCATTACCCTACTACGTAGCATCATCAGTTTTGGGAGTGAGTGAGGTTGGCAGGGAGGAGGAAGAGGAGAAAGAGGAGGAGGAGGAAGAGGAGGAGGAGGAGGAGAAAGAGGAGGAGGAGGAAGAAGGAGGAGGAGGAGGAGGACTGTGGGGTCCTTGGTGCTCTCTGAGCTTGGTGTTTTTTTCTTGGAGATGTTTCATTACCCTACTAGGTAGCATCATCAGTGCTGGGAGTGAGTGAGGTTGGCAGGGAGGAGGAGGAGGAGTATGGGGTCCTTGGTGCTCTCTGAGCTTGGTGTTTTTTCTTGCAGAAGTTTCATTACCCTAGTAGGATGTATGCTGATTGCTTATTTAGCATCCTATGACTATCGCTAAGTGTTGTATCTTGTGATTTGTGAGGAATGTATTTTTATGACGACTATGATTTATCATGCATAGCTTTTATGTACGCTGAGAGCTTATGCACCGGAGACAAATTACTTGTGTGTGCAATCATGCTTGGCCGTTAAAGAATTATATTCCTATTCTATTCCAATTTCTATTCCATGCTTTGCTATGCTGTGCTATTCTATTCTTCTATTCTTTTCTTTTCTACTCTACTAAATTACTTGCTCTTTTTTCTCTTTCTTTGCAGCTCGAGCCGGACGGCCTCTTGGTATGGATTCTAGCGGGTGCCCTGGGCCTCAGCCTGGTCATTTCTTTCCTTTCGGTGCCCGCCCAGTGCTTCCACCTAGGACCAGTTTATGGCTACTGCCTCATCGCCTACTACGTGGTCTTTCTAACCATCGCGCTGCTAACCGAGTTCGGGGTGATCCGGTTGTCCACCTTCTGAACGAAGCGCATCCTCGGAAGGTCTCGCCAACGTCTCCCAAGGTTGGACCTCTGCCCTCCACCCTGTGGTTTACTTGAAGATGCTGCCTTTGGGGAGAAAGACTTGCTCCGCGAGGTCTAAAATAGGACACAGTACCACGGCGGAAAGGTTTATTGGTGAAAGCTGGGCGCCATGGATGTGGCGCTGTGACCGACAAGCCAGCTGTTCCACACCCTTCTGATGCGGTTTTTAGAACCAAATCCAGGATTACAGGACAAGCGAGACATCCTTTGTCCTACCCCCCCACCCCCAATCAGTGTTACCTTTTCTAAGGAAAACTCCTTGTTTAGACAGCAATGTATTTTTTTTTAAAGGGATCCTTTTTAAGAAAACGGGTTTCGTTAGAAGTATTGTTTCGGTTCCTGAATTGAAGCTTGCGAGAAGGCCTTCCATCGCGAGTTACGCCTGCCATCTTGACTTTTTTGCCCCGTTCTTTTTTTTTTTTTGACTGTTTTATCCGGGGAAGGGTGGGGGAGGAGGAGAACCACAGAAGAAAAACGGCCTTGCTTAGGATTGGAATCGGAAAAATGCTGACTGTAGCTACCTTTCTACGATCGAACCGCTTCCATCCACACGACAGGCGTACTTGTAGATTTGCTGCTGAACTGGCGCGTCGCACAGCCGCGACACGCAAGGACAACGGCCTGTGAGAAACAGACCATCCAGGGGTGTTCACTAGAATTCTTCCCCACCTTATTGCCTTCACCCACTTTCACGTTTTATCCGCAGTGGTGGGATTCAAATAATTGAACAACCGGTTCGCTGCCCTAGTGATTTCTTCCAACCACCAGTTCGCCAACCTGCTCAGAAAGTTAACAACTGGTTCTCTGGACGTAGGGTAAACTTGTCAAGAGTTTTGGTAGCATGACTATTATTATGAGATAAATTTCAGGAGCAAAACACAGCACGCAGCACACAGAGCTTTTGGATATATATGCAAATATATAGGCATGCACATGGAGATAAAAATCCCTTGCCACTATATATGTTGCATTTGTGCTGATAAATAAATAAAGGGAGACTATCAGCAAAAAAATGCAACACAAATGTAACAAGGCAACAAAAAAAATATGGCTTTCTGCCTGGATGGCTCCTAGGGTGAGCCGAAAGACAGAAAAGGGAAGCAGTATACTCCCTCCCATATTTGGGCATACCAGGGGTTGTGACCCAATACACACAAACGCACACACAAATAGGTGGCTATATATAGACACCTGCTATGCAATGAGTTCTCCTTGAATCAGCTTACAAATTACAGCTTACAATCTTACATCAGCTGGCAGCTATTAAATCCTCAGTACCTGCCAGAACTGGCTGAATCCCACCACTGTATTATACGACTCCACTGACTTGCACATCAGATAAACAGATTGGGTTTATCCAACACACTAAAATTAGGCTTTAAAAAACCATCCAGATTGGAGTTGTGGATGGATGAAATTGCTAGGTTTTGTCACTGACCAGGGAAAGTGTGACACCAGGGTTGAAAAAGGAAGATGGTTTGCAAGCTTGTGACTTGAAACAAGGGGCAGCTTTTATTGTCTCTGAAGGCAGGGCTGGAAATCCTTCCAGATCTCTAAGGGTCCTTGGTGCTCTCTGAGCTTGGCGGGTTATTTTTTTTTTGCAGATGTTGCATTGCCCATCTAGGTAACGTCATCAGTGCTAGGAGGGAGAGGGGTTGGTGGAGAGGAGGAAGAGGACCGAGAGGTCCTTGGTGCTCTCTGAGCTTGGTGGTTTTGTTACAGATGTTTCATTACCCAATTAGGGGACATCATCAGTGCTAGAAGGGAGAGGAGGAGGAGGAGGAGGAGGAGGAGGAGGAAGAGAAGAAGAAAGGAGAACAAAGAAGAAAGGAAGAAGAAAGCAAAAGGAGGAGGAAAAATGTAGATGTTTCATTACCCAATTAGGGGACATCATCAGTGCTAGAAGGGAGAGGAGGAGGAGGAGGAGGAGGAGGAGGAGGAGGAGGAGGAAGAGAAGAAGAAAGGAGAACAAAGAAGAAAGGAAGAAGAAAGCAAAAGGAGGAGGAAAAATGTAGATGTTTCATTACCCAATTAGGGGACATCATCAGTGCTAGAAGGGAGAGGAGGAGGAGGAGGAGGAGGAGGAGGAGGAGGAGGAGGAGGAAGAGAAGAAGAAAGGAGAACAAAGAAGAAAGGAAGAAGAAAGCAAAAGGAGGAGGAAAAATGTAGATGTTTCATTACCCAATTAGGGGACATCATCAGTGCTAGAAGGGAGAGGAGGAGGAGGAGGAGGAGGAGGAGGAGGAGGAGGAGGAGGAGGAAGAGAAGAAGAAAGGAGAACAAAGAAGAAAGGAAGAAGAAAGCAAAAGGAGGAGGAAAAATGTAGATGTTTCATTACCCAATTAGGGGACATCATCAGTGCTAGAAGGGGGAGGAGGAGGAGGAGGAGGAGGAGGAGGAGGAGGAGGAGGAGGAGAAAGAAAAAAGAAAGAAGAACAAAGAAGAAAGGAAGAAGAAAGGAGAAGGAGGAGGAAAAATGTAGATGTTTCATTACCCAATTAGGGGACATCATCAGTGCTAGAAGGGAGAGGAGGAGGAGGAGGAGGAGGAGGAGGAGGAGGAGGAGGAGGAGGAAGAGGAGGAGGAGGAGAAAGAAAGAAGAAAGGAGAACAAAGAAGAAAGGAAGAAGAAAGGAGAAGGAGGAGGAAAAATGTAGATGTTTCATTACCCAATTAGGGGACATCATCAGTGCTAGAAGGGAGAGGAGGAGGAGGAGGAGGAGGAGGAGGAGGAAGAGGAGGAGGAGGAGAAAGAAAAAAGAAAGAAGAACAAAGAAGAAAGGAAGAAGAAAGGAGAAGGAGGAGGAAAAATGTAGATGTTTCATTACCCAATTAGGGGACATCATCAGTGCTAGAAGGGAGAGGAGGAGGAGGAGGAGGAAGAGGAGGAGGAGGAGAAAGAAAGAAGAAAGGAGAACAAAGAAGAAAGGAAGAAGAAAGGAGAAGGAGGAGGAAAAATGTAGGTGTTTCATTACCCAATTAGGGGACATCATCAGTGCTAGAAGGGAGAGGAGGAGGAGGAGGAAGAAGAAAGGAGAACAAAGAAGAAAGGAAGGAGAAGAAGAAAGGAGGAGGAGGAGAAATGTAGATGTTTCATTACCCAACTAGGTAACATCATCAGTGCTAGAAGAGAGTGGAGTTTGCTCTCATTTTGCCCTGTCAGCCACTAGTACATAAAAAAAGAGCAAATCCTTCTAGCGCTGATATGTTACGTAGTTGGGTAATTGTCTACGGAGTTTCTTAAGTCATCCAGGTTCTGGATGTCCCAAAAATGCTTCTTCAAAAGCCAACTGGACTTTCTTTTTTCCTTGAAGACATTTCGCTTCTGATCCAAGAAGCTGATTGAGAGTTAGAACTGAAGTCAGAACTGAAGAAGCTTTTTGGATGAAGAGCGAAATGGTTTCAAGGGGAAAAAAATGTCCATTTGCCTTTTAAAAAAAGCCCCTTTGGGACTAGTTGGGTAATGTCTTCCAGAGAACCACCAAGCTCAGAGAGCACCAAGGACCCCACAGTTCAACCCTGAGCTACAGATATTTTCTTCCATCAGTATTTTCCAGACCTGTTAATCAGAATAAGAAAAAAAAAAAAGAAGAAGTGTGTTTGGGCGCAAAATGCATTGCAAAAACATTCCTTTGGCGACCAATTTTTTTTGTTCTTGGTTCCTCTTCCCTTCCTATTTTTCTGAAGTCCTTGGAATAAGTTTCTAGTTTTAACAGATTAACAGAGATGGAAGGGACCTTATAGGTCATCCAGTCCAACCCCCCACTCAAGCAGGAGACCCTACACCATTTTCTGACAGATGGCAGTCCAATCTCTTCTTGAAAGCCTCCAGTGATGAAGCTCCTACAACTTCTGAAGGCAACTTCTGTTCCATGGCTTGATTGTTCTCACTGTCAGAAAATTCCTCCTTATTTCTAGGTTGAATCTCTCCTTGTTCAGTTTCCATCCATTCTTCCTTGTCTGGCCTTTGGGGGCTTTGGAAAATAGCTTGACTCCCCTCCTCTTTGTGGCAGCCCCTCAAATATCGGAAGACTGCTATCCTGTCTCCCCTGGTTCTTCTCTTCACTAGACTAGCCATGCCCGGTTCCTGCAACCGTTCATCGTATGTTTTAGCCTCCAGTCCCCTAATCATCCTGGTTGCTCTTCTCTGCCCCCTTTCTAAAGTCTCAACATTTTTTTTTATAGCGTGGTGATCAAAACTGGATGCAGTACTCTAGGTGTGGCCTTACTAAGGCTTTATAGAGTGCTATTAGTACCTCCCTTGGTCTTGATTGTATCCCTGTTAATGCAATTTAGGATTGCATTGCCTTTTTTGGCTCGTCCCATTTCTTCTTTCTCTTTTCTATTCTTGGACTGGGTGAGCAAATAGATCTATATTTAATATGATCAAAAATATTGCTCCGTATGCACTTCAAGCCAGTGGCTTGTTTGCAGGAAAAGTCCTGGCTGAACCATCTTTTTAAAATTTTGTCTATTTTTCTGCTAAGTCAATCACGATGACTCAAATTTGCACTCTGACATACGTACAATTATGAACAGATTAATGTTTTTTTCCCCCAGATGTATCCACCTGGCTTGTGCACCAAGGCTTAATATGTTCAACTTTTTCTTTCTTCTTTGCTTTTTTTTTCTTCCTTCTTTTCCTTTCTCTTTCCATTCTTTCCCTTTCTCTTTTATTTTCTTCTTTTCCTCCCTCTTTCTTTCCTTCATTTTTCTTTCCCTTCTTTCCTTGCATCTTTCTCCTTCCTTCCTCTTTCTTCCTTCCTTTCTTCCTTCCTCTTTTTCTTTCTTCCTTCCTTCTTTCTTTCTTTCCTTTCTTCTGTATGCCTTTTACTGCTCCTCTTGTCTTTTGTCACTCGCAGCCAGAAGATTTTTCAATCTGCCTAAGTGAGCAATTACACAGGTTGGGTGTTGACCAAGTGAAATATGGTTTATGCAGCTGTTGGGAGGTGGCTGGCTGCTTATGGATGACTTCACAATTCACACTTGGGCCACAAGAAGAAGTATTGAAGCAGGTTTCTTCCCTAGATTTCTTTTTTCAGCCAAGGGGTTTTCCAATCTCCTCTTGAAAACCTTGGTTGGAGCACCCACAACTTCTGGAGGCAAGTCGTTCCACTGGTTATTTCTCCTCATGGTCATGAAATTTCTCCTTAGTTCTAGTTTGCTTCTCTCCTTGATTAGTTTCCACCCGTTGCTTCTTGTCCTGCCTTCAGGTGCTTTGGAGAACAAGGGAGAAGTTAAGGGATGGTGGCCAAGATCTATATATATTTGCTCATTTCTGTAAATACATTTAACTTCCGTTGAACTTGTCCAGGTTTAATAATCTACCTCAAAGAACCCAAACGCTGTAATTTACCTTCTTGTTTTGATGTAAGATGTCAATTTAAGTAATAAAGAGCATCGATCAATTACAAGGCTTGGATACTTGTGTGAAACAACCCCCAATGGTTTCTTGATGCTTTCTTTACGTTGCCCAGCAGTATACAAAGGGATGCGCTGGCTCAGTGGCTAAGATGCTGAGCTTGTCGATCAGAAAGGTCAGCTGTTGGGCGGTTCGAATCCCCAGCGCCGCGTAACGGAGTGAGCTCTCTGTTACTTGTCCCAGCTTCTGCCAACCTAGCAGTTCGAAAGCATGTTAAAAATGCAAGTAGAAAAAATAGGAGCCACCTTTGGTGGGAAGGTAACAGCGTTCCATGCGCCTTCGGCGTTGAGTCATGCTGGCCACATGACCATGGAGACGTCTTCGGACAGCGCTGGCTCTTCGGCTTTGAAACGGAGATGAGCACCGCCCCCTAGAGTCGAGAATGACTGGCACATATCTGCGAGAGGAACCTTTAACTTTGCAAAATCTATTTAGGATCCTCTTTGGAAATCTCATAAAATACGTAGTTAGTCTGGAAGGAGGGATTTTGAGTTATGAACTGGATGGATTGGTTGAATATACCGGTTATCCTTGACTTCACCACCACAATTGAGCTTAAAATTTCCATCGCTAAGCGAGACAGTTGTTAAAGGGATTTTTCCTCGTTTTGCGACTTTTCTTGCCAAAGATGTGTTAAATGAATCACTGAAGTTTATAAGTTAGTAACCCGGTCATTACGTGAATCCTTTGCTTGTCAGATGTTCACAAAAAGGGATTTCGTGACTCTGGGACACTGCAACCGTCATAAAGGTGAAACGGTATTTTGATCCTGTGACCACTGGGATGCTGCAATGGTCGTAAGTGTGGGAAATGGACATAAATTACTATTTTCAGTGCCGTCGTAACACAGAATGGTCGTTAAACGAATGATTTTAAGTCAAAATCTACCTGCGTTGTGTATCCTAAGTATAAAAAGAGAGATGCAGGAAAACAAGAGAGTTAAAGAGGTTTATTAAATGTTCTGTAAACATCTCTATAATACTGTTTCAGACATCGTTATATCGGTCATACAAATTTCCCCGTATCCAAAACCCACTGTCTCTTTCATACCCCTCTACGATTGATTGTCTTTGGAGTTTAGAGCAGAGAAATATAGTATTTAAGGAAGGAATATCCCTGCGTTCTTCTGAACTTTGTTTTCCTTCCAAGAGACTCCAAAAAGAAGAACTTTCTGGAGTTGTTTTTAGCTTATATCCTAAACGAGAATAAAAATAACAAAAACATGCAACACCCCCCCCCCCCTTCCAAAATTCCATTTTACTCGGTGTGGAGTTTCCAGCATCTCTTACACCACATTGAGGAAGGAAATCTGAAACTGATTGGGTGGGAGCTTGGAGCACCGCCCAATCTCCTCCCAATCAGGACACACCTCCACCCAATCAGGACACAGCCAAGCTCCCACCCAATCAGTTCAAACCCCCACTGGCAGTTAAAAGGAAGAAACAGCCGAGATCTCACATTGCTCCTGGAAGCACCAAGCCTGAAGAAGCCTGAAGATGACGAATGAGACTTCGTCGAAACGTCGCCAAGACATCTCCAATTTTACGCGGGAGAAAACCCGAATAACTAGAGACCTACATATATTATTTATATATATATTTCGTTTTCTACCCAGGGTAGAAAAACATGGAATTTTAGTCTTATTTGTGACGTGACTGTAGTTTCCTTCCAGTTATTAGTGTTTGAATGCTAAAATTAAGCTCGGCAGCGTTCAATCTCGCACGTTCCTAACTGTGAAGGCCCTGCTGTCGATCGGTGTTTCTCAAAGCTTACCAATTTGAAAATGTGTGGACCTCAACTCCCAGAATTCCCCAGCCAGCATGGGGAATCCGTATACATTCTCAAAATGGAGAAAAAAAAACTTTGCTCTAGATTTTGATATTTGCTTAGCCAAACAATGTTACCAGCAGATTCTCATTAACAAGCCTGAATGTGCAAATAGAGTGTGAAACACACTGCGGGCACGTTCAACGTTTGGGCTCTTGACGGGCGAGCAAGGAAACTCCAAATTGCAACGGCGGTCAGCATTCATTTCCATTTAGTGACGCCGGCAAAACAGTCAGTCAGATGAGGATCCCCCGCGCTCCTGTTTAAAAAAAAGCCCAACCAACCGAGAATATTGCTTCAAATCCAAAGCTGTTTTGGAGTCACTGTGCGCCCTACAAAAACTCCTGCAGACTCCGTCAAGAAGCTGGGCATTCCTTGGTTCTGCATTATCACCGCACAATCCCAGGGAAATGTGTGTTCTAGTTAGAAAGGACAGATGGGATAGTTTGTAAAGTACTTTGGGGATCTCTAGGCACACGCAGTCAGCATATTCCCCGTTTTAAAACCTTACTTCCAGGGAACGTGGAGGGAGAAGGTGCAATTATTTTGCGTACCCTGAGAAAGATAACCCTTTTTCGCACAAATTCCTATATGTGTGAAAAAGACTTTTCTCAAGGCCTGCAAAATAGGTGATTTCGAGATTCCCTACCCATTCTGAAAATCCATTTTCGCTTGGAAGCCAAAACATTAAAGGTAAAGGTTCCCCTCGCACACATGTGCTGCTAGTCGTTCCCGACTCTAGGGGGCGGTGCTCATCTCCGTTTCAAAGCCAAAGAGCCAGCGCTGTCCGAAGACATCTCCGTGGTCATGTGGCCGGCATGATTAAACAACGAAAGCACACGGAACGCCGTTCCCTTCCCACCAAAGGGGGTCCCTATTTTTCTACTTGCATTTTTTACGTGCTTTCGAACTGCTAGGTTGGCCGAAGCTGGGACAAGTCACGGGAGCTCGCTCCATTAAGCGCCACTAGGGATTCGAACCGCCGAACTGCCGATCTTTCTGATCGACAAGCTCAGAGTCTTTAGCCGCTGAGCCACCGAGACATTGCAAATTCCCTAATGAATGTTTACTAGAAAACCTTCCATCTGTTTTTTGCTTCAACCTATCTCTTTAAAAAAAAAAAGAATTAACAAACTTGATTGACACAGCAGGATGGAATGGCTCCCCTGCATTGATAACATAATGCCCTTTTTCTCTCCCTAAAGGACCTTAAAGTAACCTTTTTCAACCTGGAGGAACTCCTGATTGGTGGGTTTCAACTGCCAGTCACTCCACAGCCCGGGAATTCTGGAAATTGAAGTCCACAGAAGGACGTCACCTGAATTGCAATAGCAGTAGACTTATATATTGCGGATATCTACTCCCTTATAAAATATTTGCATTCTTTTTAGGAAGAAAACAGACATTCAGGGATCAGGGGTAAGGAACTCTTAACTCCTCAACTGGTGTGTCCTCTGATAAGTACTACAACGGCAATCTTCCACAGCCATTAACGTAGCTCAGGGAGGTACGTTCAAAGATACCGTCATAGAATGGAGCTGGTTAAGAAAAGAAAGCCTCATTGATGTGGCTGCTTATCTCAAACCCATCCCTTACTTGGGAGGGCCTTAAAGTAAAATAATCTCTCCAACAACTGGAAAATAATTCGGCTCCTTCAAAGCCAGCCCTTCTCCGTTTTATTTATTTACCGTGGAAATCAGCCTGTGGTTTTTAAACGAAGAACTATGCCAGAGAGTTAGCAGACGTGAGAAAACAAATTCCTAATTATTCTAGGTTTGCCACCCTAAAATTATAGAAGGGACCAGGGGGAAACAAGGAAAGGGAGAGCTGTCATTTCTGCTTATAAATTGGCGGGGAGGGGGGGGGAAGCAAATTCCATTTACCGTTTGCTAATTAGCAATCGAGATTAACAGAGGGAGACAAACCTTAATACTTCTTCGCCTTATTGTGGGTTGCCAAACGAAGAAACCACAATAAAACCAGACAAGGCACCCTGATTCCCGAGATCACTTCTGTCTTTTTCTGTTAAAAGAATTATTGCTTTTCTATAACGCGCCTATCGGCATAGAGGAGCTTCAAGGCTTTTAATGCAGTGCCCGCTGGCGAGCGTTTTTGGAGTTAATACAACGGATTCTTAGGCAGGATTGGTTCAGGGTTTAATACAACATCTACTGTCCCGTCGCTCTTCCCAGCTCCGGACAGATGCCGCTGCAAATGTTCGGATCCAAGGAAGAATCGTTACGCCAACGCAGGACGAAGGTTGTGAGCAGGATAAGAGTCTTTAAACACGTTCGGGATCTCCCTGAACCCAAAACCCGCATTTCTGTGCAGAAGATGCTAGGAATCTCAAGTTGGTCCTGGGTTCTGTTACGTGCCTGGGCACCTCGCTACGTCTGGGTAAACACTGCCAAGGGATGACTGGAGTATTAGCAGTCTTTACCGATGCTGAACGACAAAGGATGGGGGAAACGAAGGAGTGGCGTCAAATAAAGTTGTGTTACTTCATTCAACTGCATCTAGTGCCTCATGGAGGGAGGGAGGGGGAAGGAGAGAGAGAGACAGAGAGGGAGAGGGAGAGAGAGATGGATGTAGTGGATGCATGGCGATTCCACCTGCTTTCTGGCCAATTTTTGTCCGATCTCTTGCCGATGGAAGATGATAATTACGCCAAGGATGTGCACCTTGTTTTTTCTCCTGCTTGGGCATCAATGCTAGCGAACAGGGCCTTTTTTTTTCCATAGCAGCAACCGGCCTTTTGCCCCAGCGGCCACGAGGACAAAATGCACAGATCCAATCTGTCCTTCGGCCGAGGAAGGATTTTGCATGAGTCTCCTGTTGCGGTAATTCCAAGGTCCTTCCGGATAACCTCCCACGCTCGATGCCAGAAGAAAGGAGAGGACCAAACATTTTTTTAAACTAGTAATAATAAAAATGATCCATCTTCTCCCTCACAAGATTCTCAGCCTCCTGGCTGGTAGATCTCAAGAGATGAGGACCATTAAAGGAAAAACCGGATGGAGACCAGCGTGGTGTTGCCAAGCCCCGGCTGAATGCATAGGAGAACCGGCTTTTCTTGATTAAGCCGAGTTTAAATGATGGTTTGCGAACGCTGCCGGAGGGCGGGAGGGGGGAAGTTCTGGTTGAGCAACTCCTCGTCTTCGTGCCAAGGAAGCGCCCGTTCCTCTCTTCTGGAATGTTCTTCGTACCACTCCTGAGAACGGAAGACGGGTGTCATTACGCTAAGCCGCCAAGGTGGGCCCACCCAAGGGAGAAAAAAACAGGAGCCCTGGTATCAGGCAGACCCCCCAAAACGTTTATGGAGGCCAAGCCGGAATCGGATAAATACAGGATACCGATGGTAAGAGGTGGAAGGGGTCCACCTCTTAGAGGTCTAGTCCAACTCCCACTCAAGCAGGAAACCTTTTCACCATTTCAGACAAATGAATATCTAATTTCTTAAAAAGTTCTAGTGAAGGACCATCCATAATTTTCAATTGTCCTCTCCTCTCCTTATTCTATTCTATTCTACTCTACTTTATTCTATTCTATTCTACTCTATGCCTAGTCTATTATTATTATTTCTACTCTACTTCATTTCATTCCATATTTCCTATTCCATTCCATTCCATTCTACTCTATGTTTAGTCTATTATTATTTCTACTCTACTATACTCTAATTCATTCCATTCCATATTTTCTATTCTATTCTACTCTATTCTATGTTTAGTCTATTATTATTATTTCTACTATACTATAATTCATTCCGTTCCATATTTTCTACTCTATTCTACTCTATTCTATGTTTAGTCTATTATTATGATTATGATTATTATTATTTCTACTCTACTCTACTCTACTTCATTCCATTCCATATTTTCTACTCTATTCTACTCTACGTCTAGTTATTATTATTTCTACTCTACTCTAATTCATTCCATTCCATATTTTCTATTCTATTCTATTCTAATTATTTCTACTCTAATTCATTCCATTCCATATTTTCTACTCTATTCTACTCTATGTCTAGTTATTATTATTATTTCTACTCTATTCTAATTCATTCCATTCCATATTTTCTATTCTATTCTATTATTATTATTTTTACTCTACTAATTCATTCCATTCCATATTTTCTATTCTATTCTATTCTAATTATTTCTACTCTAATTCATTCCATTCCATATTTTTTACTCTATTCTACTCTACGTCTAGTTATTATTATTATTTCTACTCTATTCTAATTCATTCCATTCCATATTTTCTATTCTATTCTATTATTATTATTTTTACTCTACTAATTCATTCCATTCCATATTTTCTATTCTATTCTATTCTTATTTTTACTCTACTCTAATTCATTCCATTCCATATTTTCTATTCTATTCTATTCTATTCTATTCTATTCTATTCTATTCTATTCTATTCTATTATTATTTCTACTCTACTTTATTCCATTCCATATTTCCTTTCCTTTCCTTTCCTTTCCTTTCCTTTCCTTTCCTTTCCTTTCCTTTCCTTTCCTTTCCTTTCCTTTCCTTTCCTTTCCTTTCCTTTCCTTTCCTTTCCTATCCTATCCTATCCTATCCTATCCTAATTCTATCCTTATTTCTATTTCATTTCTATTCTACTCCACTCTACTCTAATTGATTCCATTCCATTCTTCCATTTCATCCCATCCCATCCCAGGCAGTCCATGTGTCCATCTTGGTACCCATGCACAGGGCCGCTCCCCCGTTACCCGCCATAAAATTACTGCCCAAGTCAACCTCTGCGGCACGGACGTCCGGAGAGCTCCAGGTGTTACCACCTCTGCAGCTCGCGCCAACCTACCTGTATCTCTTCTTCATACATTTTCATACTTAAATCACTTTTGGTCCTTGATCGGCGGCCCAGGAACAGCATGGCGGTTTGCTAAAGCAGGAGGAGATAAATGGTGAGAAGGACGGCTCATCTCGGCTAGGCTAGAGGCTACTTTCCTTGCTGTTCTGAGCAGCTGTCCCCGGTCTCATCCACTCACCCGGTGCCTATCCATCTGGGAAACGACCTTGAGGAGTTGGCTAGCTGCCAGGTTGTCACCTTGCCTCCCGTATGTCTCGACTAGGGCCCCAATTTCTTCCTTGGAGACCTCCCGCTCAAAGACAATCCCGCTGTCTTCTGCTGCAGAAACAAATCAAGGACGTTAGGTAACAGGAGGAGAAGGAGCTACCCAAAAAATGTCCAGTGTCAGGCCTGCAGCCATCTTTTATTTTGGGTCCTTGGCCTGCCACACTTTCTATTATTCTACTAGGCATTTTCTATGGTGGGAAAATGGGAGGAGAGAGTTAGATGCTATGTAGCCATAACAACATTCTTTCTAGAAAGCCAAGGTCATCCTTTGTCTCTGCACCTCTGCACCTGACCGGAACTGGATGGGTGGAACTGCCAGCATGGCAGAGGGAGATCGGACCATGGGATGGACTTGTGGGTGTGGGGGACAAGATCTTGAACTTTCAACTAGGAGGGGAAAACCGGGAAGCTTTCAGATTCGGGTGTTCCCAAATGTGCCAGCATGGCTCTCTTAATCAATTGGAACTTTGAGCAATACTTTGCCTCGGACTCTGATTTACTTTTGGATGCTATTTGGAACCATGACATGGAGATTCTCAGTCATCCAGGTCATGGTTGTCCCAAAGGTGCTCCCCCCACCCCCACCCCAAGAGCCAACTGGACTTCCTTGTTTTTTCTTTGAAGACCTTTCGCTTCTCATCCAAGGAGCTTCTTCAGCTCTGGACTGGATGGTGAGGAATGGAAGGATTTATACTCCTTGCAGAAAGCTGGTTTTTTGCATTAAGAAACCCATCAGGACTGGATTCAGTACTTCCATCTGTGTTTCAAAGAAAAGAGCCACTCTTTTGAAGACAGGAAAGTCCACATTTTGGACAGAGAAGGCCGCTGGTTTGAAAAAGGGGTCACAGAAGCCATCTGTGTCAACACTGAACCATCCTCACTCAACACAGGGGGAGGGATACGACATCGTCTATCTCTGGTCTACAACACAACAGTTCTAAGAAGGCTCCACACCCATTTGCACTACTCAGGTGATCCTGAGGACAAAGATAAAACCTCCAAGTGGCCTCAATGACCCCCTAAAAGGATGCAAATGACCAGCTGTCTGCAAGGAGTATAAAACCTCCAAGTGGCCTCAATGACCCTCTAAAAGGACGCAAATGACCAGCTGTCTGCAAGGAGTATAAAACCTCCAAGTGGCCTCAACGACCCTCTGAAAGGAGGCAAATGACCAGCTGCCTGCAAGGAGTATAAATCCTCCAAGTGGCCTCAATGACTCTCTAAAAGGATGCAAATGACCAGCTTTCTGCAAGGAGTATAAAATCTTCAAGTGGCCACAATGACCCTCTAAAAAGACGCAAATGACCAGCTGTCTGCAAGGAGTACAAATCCTTCTATTCCCCACCATCCAATCCAGAGCTGAAAGAAGCTTCTGAGATGAGAAGTGAAACAACTTTGGAGAAAAACCACAAAGTCCAGTTGCCTCTTGGGAAAAAAAGCACTTTAGGGACAGAATTTCCATGGAATTCTTTCACAACAGCTTCTTTCTTTTTTTCTAGAAGAAAATCGTTCCAGTTATTCCCTTGATTCTTGTTCCTTGATTCTCATCTAAGCCTACCAGGGAGGAAGACGGGTAGGAAGAAGTCCTGCGATATAGCCGAGAGCAAATATCTCCCACGCACCTTCTGAATCCTGATTCTTGCGGGCATAATTCATGCGGAAAACAAACGCTTCCAGTATAAAAGCGACTATGATTGTCATCACCACCTTGGGAGGGGAAGAAAAAAATATATGGTAACATCTGGGTCTCTTGACTTTTGATGGCCAAACTGTTACGATGCTTTCGATTCTGGTTTTATCTAAATTTAATGTATTTATCGCCTATATTGTATTATTTGTATATCTTAAACACACACACACACACACACACACACTGCTGGTGTTTTATTCAAATTATAATTGTGCTCCTATGTACAATGAATTTTATTAATGTGGCCTATCAGTGAGTTGCATGACTTCTGTAGATGCCGTATGCTAAATAAATACCCCGTTTCCCTGAAAATAAGACCTCCCCGGATAATAAGCCCAATCGGGACTTTTGTACGCATGTGCTAAAATAAGCCCTCCCCTGAAAATATTGCAACACAGCAGCAGCCATGAGGTGACCACGCTCGCCGCCTCCTGGACCTCAAAAATAGTAAGACCTCCCCGAAAATAAGGCCAAGCGTTTATTTCGGGGATCAAAATGAAATAAGACCCTGTCTTATTTTCAGGGAAACATGGGAGAATAGAATAGAACATAGAATAGAATAGAAAATTGAATAAATAGGATAGAATGGAATAGTATAGAATAGAATAGAAAAGAAAATATAGGATAGAATAGAAAACAGAATAGAATAGAATAGAATGTAGACTAGAATAGAAAATAGAATAAATAGGATAGAATAGTATAGTATAGAATAGAATAGAAAATATAGGATAGAATAGAAAACAGAATAGAATAGAACATAGAATAGAACAGAAAACAGAATAGAATAGAATGGAATAGAATAGAACATAGAATAGAAAATAGAATAAATAGTATAGAATAGAATAGTATAGAATAGAATAGAAAAGAAAATATAGGGTAGAATAGAAAACAGAATAGAAAACAGAATAGAACAGAACATAGAATAGAAAATAGAATAAATAGGATAGAATAGAATAGTATAGAATAGAATAGAAAATATAGGATAGAATAGAAAACAGAATAGAAAACAGAATAGAACAAAACATAGAATAGAAAATAGAATAAATAGGATAGAATAGAATAGAATAGAAAATATAGGGTAGAATAGAAAACAGAATAGAACAGAACAGAGAATAGAATAGAAAATAGAATAAATAGAATAGAAAATATAGGGTAGAATAGAAAACAGAACAGAGAATAGAATAGAAAATAGAATAAATAGGATAGAATAGAATAGAATAGAATAGAAAATATAGGATAGAATAGAAAACAGAATAGAATAGAACATAGAATAGAATAGAAAACAGAATAGAAAACAGAATAGAATAGAACATAGAATAGAACAGAAAACAGAATAGAATAGAATGGAATAGAATAGAACATAGAATAGAAAATAGAATAAATAGTATAGAATAGAATAGTATAGAATAGAATAGAAAAGAAAATATAGGGTAGAATAGAAAACAGAATAGAATAGTATAGTATAAAATGGAAAATATAGAATTAGAAGAGAAGAGTTGGAAGGGACCTGGGAGGTCTTCTAGTCCAACCCCCTGCTCAGGGAGGAAGCCCTATCCCATTTCAGACAAACGGTTGCCCGATCTCTTCTCTAAATTAATAAATTCCACTGAAAAGTTGGGTGTATTTTAGGATGTACAGGAAGCTTCCTCAATTATCTTTTATTCCCCCCTATCTGCATTGCTCTTGGAACTTTTCCCCTTTTTATCTTTTTCTTAACTTTTCTTCATCTCTTCCCACCTTTTATCTCTTACTCCCCGTAGACGTTTCCAATAAAAACATACCAAACGAAACCGAAAGGGGGAGGGGAAAAATCAAATCAAAAGGACGTGGCGGCAACCGTCCTCCGAACCGGCCTCCAGGGATGGAAGGATCTGCTTTGATCTACTCACCATGGTGACGATGTAGAAAATCATGAAATATAGGCGGCTCAAATGAGAAGTCTCCGAGGTCACCCCTTCCTAAAAAACAACAACAGGAAAATGAGATCTTTACGTGGTTGGGAACCACCACGGGCCACTCCCAATTTATAAAAATGCTACTTAAAAAATGCTTTAAAAAGTTTTTTTTTAAAAAAGTTGGCCACACCCACCCAGTCACATGATCCCACCACCAAGCCACGCCCGCAGCCACACCCACCCAGTCATATCATCCCACCACCAAGCCACGCCCACAGCCACACCCACCCAGATGATCCCACCACCAAGCCACGCCCACACCCACCCAGTCATATGATCCCACCAAGCCACGCGCACACCCACCCAGTCATATGATCCCACCACCAAGCCACGCCCACCCAGTCATATAATCCCACCACCAAGCCACGCCCACAGCCACACCCACCCAGTCACATGCCACCACAAAGCGACGCCCACAGTCACACCCACCCAGTCACATGATCCCACCACAAAGCGACGCCCACAGTCACACCCACCCAGTCATATGATCCCACCACCAAGCCACGCCCACAGCCACATGATCCCACCACCAAGCCACGCCCACACCCACCCAGTCATATGATCCCACCACCAAGCCACGCCCACAGAACCGGTAGGGGAAAAATTTGAATTTCACCACTGATCTATCGTACCTATTCTCTCTCCCCACATCTCTCTCTTTCCCTCCCCCCTCCCCTAGGTTGAGGAGCGCTTCAAACTCCACTTTCTTAGCTGTTGTGGCCCAACAGGAGCCATTGGGAGCTACCGTTTATGTTCCCTTTCCCCTTTGAGTTGTTCGCCGCCCTGAGTCCCCCCTGGAGAAGGGCGGCATACAAATAAACCAAATACTAATACTAATACCGATGGACTCCGATAGCGAGGAATCCTATGAGTCTGCTATGGAAAATGTGGAGGACCCTGGGCAGGGTTCAGACTCAGAGCAGGGACCAGAGAGGCTGGTTGGGCCACCAGGAGGCGCCTGAGGCATGGAGCAGTGGGGAAGATTTGTCCCTGACGCCAGGCAACGGAGGGCAGAGAAACGGAGGCAGCAGTTATGGAGACAGCCTCATAAAAGATAATCAAGCCCAGGTGGTTGTGGCTTGGCCCCTCCCAAGAGAGTATATAAGAAGAGACTTTGGGAGGAGTCCTTTTGCAGGACACAACCATTTGTAACAATCTGGAGAAGCTCTTGTTTGTATTGTATCTCTTGTCTGTGGGAGTCTGGTTGCTGCCAAGTAAAGTAAAATAAAGGAAAGGAAAGGAAAGGTGTTCTAACCATTACTCTTATTTGCCAGTACTTTCTTTGGCTTATTCATTGCAATATTGTGGAACCAAAAGAGCCCAAAAGATGGTGGCATTTAAGCCACAACACGCGATAATAGCTCCATCACATAAGGGGGGTGTTTCTGTAGACTTACCATGACGATGTACCAATCGTTCACTACCGTCAACTCAAAGAGAGTCACTGCATTAAAAAAAAAAAGGGGGGGGGGAGGTGAAAAGATAACAAACAGGAAACAATTCAAGGACCCTTGAATGAAGCTCATTCAGAAACCTCAACTGGTAGTAAAAGAGCTGTGGTGGCGCAGTGGTTAGAATGCAGCATTGCAGGCTGATTCTGCTGACTGCCAGCAGTTCGATCCTGACCGGCAGCAGATTGACTCCATCCTTCTGAAGTGGGTAAAATGAGGACCCAGATTGTTGGGGGCAAGAGGCTGACTCTGTAAACTGCTTAGAAAGAGCTTCAAAGTAGTATATAAGTCTAAGCACTATTCCTTCCTTTCTTCCTCCCTCCCTTCTTTCCTTCCTTCTTCCCTTCCCTTGCCCTCCCCTTCCTTCCTTCCTACCTACCTAGTGGTTAGATTGCAGTATTGCAGGCTAACTCTGCTCACTGCCAGGAGTTTGATCCTGACTGGCTCAAGGTTGACTCAGCTTTCCGTCCTTCCAAGGTGGGTAAAAGGAGGACCCAGATAGTTGGGGGCAAAAGGCTGACTCTGTAAACTGCTTAGAGAGGGCTATAAAGCACTGTGAATCGGTATATAAGTCTGCTATTCCTTCCTTCCCTTCCCCATCCATCCATCCATCCATCCATCCATCCATCCATCCATCCATCCATCCATCCATCCATCCATCCATGGTGCACAGTGGTTAGAATGCAGTATTGACTCAGCCTTCCATCCTTCTGAGGTCAGTAAAAGGAGGACCCAGATTGTTGGGGGTCAAGAGGCTGATTCTGTAAACCGCTTGGAGAGGGCTGTTAAAGCACTGTGAAGTGGTATATAAGTCTAAATGCTAGTCCTTCCTTCCTTCCTTCCTTCCTTCCTTCCTTCCTTCCTTCCTTCCTTCCTTCCTACCTACCTACCTACCTACCTACCTACCTACCTACCTACCTACCTACCTACCTACCTACCTACCTACCGGTTAGAATGCAGTATTGCAAGCTAACTCTGTTCACTGCCAAGAGTCTGATCCTGACTGGCTCAAGGTTGACTCAGCCTTCCATCCTTTCGAGGTGGGTAAAATAAGGACCCAGATTGTTGGGGGCAAGAGGCTGACTCTGTAAACCGCTTAGAGAGGGCTATAAAAGCACTGTGAAGCGGTATAGAAGTCTAAGTGCTATTCCTTCCTTCCTTCCTTCCTTCCTTCCTTCCTTCCTTCCTTCCTTCCTTCCTTCCTCCCTCCCTCCCTTCCCTATCCATCCATCCATCCATCCATCCATCCATCCATCCATCCATCCATCCATCCATCCATGGTGCACAGTGGTTAGAATGCAGTATTGACTCAGCCTTCCGTCCTTCCGAAGTGGGTAAAATGAGGACCCAGATTGTTGGGGGCAAAAGGCTGACTCTGTAAACCGCTTAGAGAGGGCTATAAAAGCACTGTGAAGCAGTATATAAGTCTGTGCTATTCCTTCCTTCCTTCCTTCCTTCCTTCCTTCCTTCCTTCCTTCCTTCCTTCCTTCCTTCCTTCCCTTCCCTTCCCTTCCCTTCCCTTCCCTTCCCTATCCATCCATCCATCCATCCATCCATGGTGCACAGTGGTTAGAATGCAGTATTGACTCAGCCTTCTGTCCTTCCGAGGTGGGTAAAATGAGGACCCAGATTGTTGGGGGCAAAAGGCTGACTCTGTAAACCGCTTAGAGAGGGCTATAAAAGCACTGTGAAGCGGTAAAAAAAGTCTAAGTGCTATTCCCTCCTTCCTTCCTTCCTTCCTTCCTTCCTTCCTTCCTTCCTTCCTTCCTTCCTCCTTTCCCTTCCCTATCCATCCATCCATCCATCCATGGTGCACAGTGGTTAGAATGCAGTATTGATTCAGCCTTCCGTCCTTCCGAGGTGGGTCAAATGAGGACCCAGACTGTTGGGGGGGCAAAAGGCTGACTCTGTAAACCGCTTAGAGAGGGCTGGGAAGCACCGTGAAGCGTTATATAAGTCTAAACACTATTGCTATTGTAATAGATTCTTGGCATGGTAAGCCTCCCCATGTCACAGACTGAGAATGGGCAGCTGTATAGAAACAGAACAAACAAACAAACAAACAACACACACACAAACATTCCTTTCCTGCAGACCCCTGAGTTAAATGTTTGAAAAGGAGGGAGGGAGACGGTAGCTGGAGCGCTTACCGAAACTGTTCAAAATGTTGTCGAAGTTGTTGAGATAGTAATAGCCTTGGTCCACCACCGTCTTGTTCCCGATGGTGCGGTTGACCCAACGAAAGGCATCAGCCACCGTGCTGGTGCTGGATGAAAACATACAAATACAAATACAATAGCAGAGTTGGAAAGGGACCTTGGAGGTCTTCTAGTCCAACCCCCTCTCCTAGGCAGGAAATCCTACACCACTTCAGACAAACGGGCCATTTTTCGGCCATCTTTCTGCCCTCCCCAGCCCCCAGGAGCACTCTACAAGCCTCCTAAAGGCTATGCACGGCCATTTTGGTGAAGGAGGCGGAGTTTCGGGAGGCAAAAAATGCTGGATTCAGTGTATAAGATGCACCCAGATTTTCAGCCTCTTTTTTGGGGGGGAAAAGTGCATCTTATATTCCGAAAAATACGGTAGGTAATATCACTGATGATGTTACCTAGTTTGGTAATGAAACGTCTGCAAGAAAACCACCAAGCTCAGAGAGTACCAAGGACAGCAGACCACAAGATGTTGTTGAAAAACCAGTTCCCATCATCCCTGGCTGAGATTTTTTTAAAAAGTTAGGAGCTAAAACAATTCAGTTTTAATATAGCAAACTGCACTGATTTATGGGCCAACGGAATCTGTGCCTATGTTTTCAGAGAGAAGGAAGGTGGAGATACTTACTTACAACAGTTTGGGTAGAGTTTTCCAGAGAAGAATTCCATGCCAATAATGGCAAAGCAGTAGTAGAAGATGAGTAAAGTTAGGCCGAGGCTAGAAGAGAAAGGAGAGGGTTAGGAAAAGCGCCATTCAACAAGGTGGCTTTTTCACAGAATAACAAGAGTTGGAAGGGACCTTGGAGGACTTCTAGTCCAATTCCCTCCTCAAGCAGGAGAGCCTATACCAGTGTTGGTGAATCTTTTCAAGTGCGGAAAACACGGCTATCATGTCACCTCTAGTATGTACGTAGGTATATAGCATACTGTGTTTCGCTAAAAATAGTGCTTATTTTGTAATGCCCAAAAATATAAGACTAGGAAAACATCTTGTGGTGTGTGTGTGTGTGTGTGTTATGAGCCAAGGTGGCGCAGTGGTTAGAGCGCAGTACTGCAGCCACTTCAGCTGACTGTTAGCTGCAGTTTGGCGGTTCAAATCTCACCGGCTCAAGGTTGACTCAGCCTTCCATCCTTCCGAGGTGGGTGAAATGAGGACCCAGACAGTGAGGGCGATATGCTGACTCTGTAAACCGCTTAGAGAGGGCTGAAAGCCCTATGAAGCGGTAGATAAGTCTAACTGCTATTGCTATTGCTATTTCTTTCATTTCCTTCTTTCCTTCATTCTTTCATTTCTTTCTTTCTTTCATTCTTTCATTTTTCTTTCCTTCATTCTTTCATTTCTTTCCTTCATTCTTTCATTTCCTTCTTTCTTTCCTTCATTTTTTTCATTCTTTCCTTTCTTTCTTTCTGCGCCGAAGTGGCACAGTGGTTAGAGTGCAGAACTGCAGGCCGCTTCAGCTGACTGTTAGCTGCAGTTTGGCGGTTCAAATCTCACCGGCTCAAGGTTGACTCAGCCTTCCATCCTTCCGAGGTGGGTGAAATGAGGACCCAGACTGTGGGGGCGATATGCTGACTCTGTAAACCGCTTAGAGAGGGCTGAAAGCCCTATGAAGCGGTAGATAAGTCTAACTGCTATTGCTACTGCTATTGCTATTCCTTTCATTTCCTTCTTTCCTTCATTCTTTCATTTCTTTCTTTCATTCTTTCATTTTTCTTTCCTTCATTCTTTCATTTCTTTCCTTCATTCTTTCATTTCCTTCTTTCTTTCCTTCATTTTTTCATTTCTTCATTCTTTCCTTTCCTTTCTTTCTTTCTTTCTTTCTTTCTGCGCCGAAGTGGCGCAGTGGTTAGGGTGCAGTACTGCAGGCCACTTCAGCTGACTGTTAGCTGCAGTTTGGCGGTTCAAATCTCACCGGCTCAAGGTTGACTCAGCCTTCCATCCTTCTGAGGTGGGTGAAATGAGCACCCAGACTGTGGGGGCGATATGCTGACTCTGTAAACCGCTTAGAGAGGGCTGAAAGCCCTATGAAGCGGTATATAAGTCTAACTGCTATTGCTATTGCTATTATGTATTTGCACACTTTTGAGAGCAGCCAATAGAATTTCATTTTTAATGTATGCCGGATGTCCAAAGAAAACATTGACAATATTGGTTTTCTTATCTATCTTATCTATCTTATCTTAGTCCTTATCTTCATTAGATTAAATAGTCCCACTTTCTGCAACCATTCAACAACCATTTTTTTTTGTTCTTGGTTCCTCTTCCCTTCCTATTTTTTTCTCATGTTCTTGAAATAAGTGTTTAGTTTAACAGATTAACCGAGTTGGACGGGACCTTATAGGGCATCTAGTCTAACCCCCCACTCAAGCAGGAGACCCTCTACCCTTCTGGACAAATAGCTTCCAGCGATGGGAGGACTGGGTGGCAGAATAATGAGAATAAGGGATTTCTATTCCTGCAACTTTAGAAGGTGATTAGGAAAATATTAGAATGTGCAGAAATGAATAGGCCAACACCAGCAATTAAGAAGGAACAAACTGATTATTCTATGATATGGGAAGCATTTTACTGATGGAGAATAAAAAAGGAAATTGAAAATAAAGGAAGAAGACAAGAAGAATAGAAAGTACATTAAGATAGAGATAAGACTAAAATGGCAACTGATAACATGAGTATGATGAGAAATAATCATGTTTAATATTATTGCATTTTTATTAGAAGATACGTTAAGAAGGAAATGGAAGAGTTAGTCATGGTATAATTGTTCAATGTATATAATTTGTGGAAGGATGTTGCAGAGAAATATTTGTACCTAGACGAAACACTGCTTAAGGAGAGATAAAATGTTTATATATATATATGTATGTATGTGTGTGCGTTTATATATATGTATGTATGTGTGTGCGTGTATATATATGTATGTATGTATGTATGTCTATATATATATATATATTAGATTTTTACAACCCCTGGTAAGCCCCAATTATGGGAGGAAGCTAATTGCTTCCATCATCTGTCATTCGGCTCGTCACAAGAGTCCATCACGACAGAAACCCAATATTTTTACTGTTGCCTTTGTTATATTTGTGTTTTGTAAGCACAAATTAAAAAAAACAAAAAACAAAACATATATATATATATATATATATATATATATATATATATATATATATATATATATATATATATATATATATATATATATATATATATATATATATATATAGTTAGTCCCTTTATTTATTTATCAGCACAAATACAACATACATACATACATTACATACATGTATATGTGGGGTTTTTTTTAAAATTTGTGCTGATAAATAAATAAAGGGAGACTAGTATAGATCTATTTCAAGCTATTTAGCTCTCATCAGCTAGCCATACCCTTAATGGAATTCGAACCTGGGTAAGGGTATGGCTAGCTGATGAGAGCTAAATAGCTTGAAATAGATCTATACTAGTCTCCCTTTATTTATTTATCAGCACAAATTTAAAAAAAAACACAAATATAACAAAAAGGCAACAGTAAAAATATTGGGTTTCTGTCGTGATAGACTCTTGTGACGAGCCGATTGACAGAGAATGGAAGCAATTAGCTTCCTCCCATAATTGGGGCATACCAGGGGTTGTGACTTTATATATATTGTGCTGATAAATAAATAAATATATATATATATATAATGGAAAATAAATAAAAAACTTTTACAATTTTTAAAAAACTTTTTAAAGATATGTAGACTTCAATTCCCCAGCAACCAATCCAGGCAGGAATCTTTCATTCTCTGTACCTGGCCATCCTAGGAAGAAGCTCAAACATCGTATCCAAGACATTCCGGTAACGTTTCTTCAATTTAAACAGCCTGCAATAAGGGAAAGGGAAAAAAAATGTGTGAGTTGCCTAGAGCAATCTTTTCCAATCTCAGCAACTTGAAGATATATGGACTTCCAAAGAACTTTAATCGGCATGTTTTAAGATGGGGGGGCGTTTACTCCCAGATTTCCCCCAGGAAGCATGATTTAAGACATGTAGACTTCAACCCTGAGAAGCAGGAATAGGAAGCTGTTGTATCATAACAGGAGGAGGGGGAGGAGATGGAGAAGAAGAGGAGGAGGAGAGGAGATGGAGGAGGAGAGAAAGAGGAGAAGGGGAAGAGGAGATGGAGTTGGGGAAGGAGATGTAGGAGGAAAGGAAGAGGAGAAGGGGGAGATGGAGAAGAAGAGAAGAAGGAGATGGAGAAGGAGAGGAAGAAGAGAAGGAGATGGAGAAGGAGAAGGAGAAGAAGAGGAGGAGGAGATGGAGGAGAAGAGGAAGAAGAGAAGGGGAGAAGATGGAGAAGAAGAGGAGGAGATGGAGAAGAGGAGGAGAGGGAGGAGGAGGGGAGGACGAGATGGAGTTGGGGAAGGGAAGGAGATGGAGGAGGAAAGGAAGAGCAGAAGGAGTGGAGGAGATGGAGAAGAAGAGGAGAAGGAGATGGAGAAGGAGAAGAGGAGGAGATGGAGGAGAAGAGGAAGAAGAGAAAGGGAGAAGATGGAGAAGAAGAAAATGAGGAGATGAAGAGAAGAAGAAGAGATAGAGGAGGAGGAAGAGGAGGAGCTGGGAGGAGAGGAGGAGGAGGGGATGGAGGAGGAGGAGATGGAGAAGAAGAGGAGGAGATGGAGGAGAGGAAGAGGAGGAGGAGGACATGGAGTTGGGGAAGGAAAGGAGATGGAAGAGGAAAGGAAGAGGAGAAGAGGAGAAGGAGATGGAGAAGGAGAGAAGGAGATGGAGAAGAGGAAGAAGAGAAGGGGAGAAGATGGAGAAGAAGAGGAGATGAAGAGGAGAAGAGATAGAGGAGGAGGAGAGGAGGAGGACGGGGGGAGGAGGAGGAGATGGAGAAGAAAAAAGAGAAGGAGAAGGAGGAGGTCTTTCTTGCAACCAGGGGTCAAGAACAAGGGATTCTGGGACTTGTAGTTTCTCCATAGCTAGAAGACACCCCGCCCCCAATTCTACAGGTAATCTGACCCATCCTGTATCTTCACCTCAGCAACTGCAGAGGCCGCAGCACAACAATGAAGTAGAAAGGCTCCATATCGAACGCCAGTGCCAGGAGACCCAAAAACGCAAACAAGGTGACGGCAAAATCAAAACTGGGGGGAAAAAGCAGAGAGAGAGAGAGAAATGGATTTTCTAGCTGGCAGCCGCAAACGGCGTCCCTACAAGCCCCCCAACGCCAAGTCTCTTAAATGGGGAGATACTTACAGATTCCACCCAGAAGAGAGGTACTCCTTCGGTCCCAGGCCGGTGACTTTCAGCAGCACCTCAACCCCATAGACTGCCAACACAGAAGGGGAAGTGCCGTGATTGTGGCTTTTAAACACCGTACGGCGTTGTCCAATAACTGTACGGCTTTCCTTTGACAACTTATCTTTTCTCCTCTCTCTTTTTAACTTCTTTTATGGTTCATTTTTTGTCAAGGTGCGGAGGATTTAATAGCTGCCAGTGGATGAAAGGTTGTAAGCTGTAATCTGTAAACTGATGCAATGCAAGGCTGATGCCATGAGGCTCATCCATTGCATCTATGGTATAACCCAGGGGTGGGTTCCGGACGGTACGCCCCAGTACGAGCGTACCGGGAGCAGCAGCCACCGTACCGGAATGGTGCTTTGGAGGGCCCACCTGCCCGCTCGTGTTCCTAACCTGTATTTGAGCCAATGTTGCCATTTGCGCACACAGACGCAGCGTACAGCAGGTGCACGATGCTCCAGCAACTGGAGCATCGCAGGGCGGTGGGTGCGCATGCATGTGCAACACGCGTGCACATAGTGGATGCCCGGCCCCGTCGCAGCGTTCCAGTTGCAACGGGATCCGGAACCCACCACTGGTATAACCCTTTAAAGACTCTGATTGGAGGTCCACCTAAGTCTATATATGTGACCACAGATAGATAGATTATCTATCTATCTATCTATCTATCTATCTATCTATCTATCTATCTATCTATCTATCTATCTATCTATCTATCATCTATCAATCTATCTATCTATCATCTATCTATCTATCTATCTATCTATCTATCTATCTATCTATCTATCAATCATCTAATCTATCTATCTATCTATCTATCTATCTATCTCTATCTATCTATCTATCTATCTATCTATCTATCTATCTATCTATCTATCTATCTATCTACCTACCTACCTACCTACCTACCTACCTACCTACCTACCTACCTACCTACCTACCTACCTACCTACCTACCTACCACCACTGGTATAACCCTTTAAAGACTCTGATTGGAGGTCCACCTAAGTCTATATATGTGACCACAGATATATATCTATATATCTATATATCTATATCTATATCTGTCTGTCTGTCTGTCTGTGATCACTAGAGGGCGTTTCTCTCTTCTCAGCGTGTATGCAGTTCTCTCCTTGTGTCTGTAGTGAATGGTAAGGGAATTTATCTCCTGCATGTATATGTCTGTATATAGTTTGTATATACCGTATTTTTCGGAATATAAGACGCACCAGAGTATAAGACGCAGCAAAGTTTTGAAGAGAAAAATTTTTTAAAAAAGTTTTTGCACTCTGCAACCCCCCCCCCCCAAATGGCCCGTTTTTCACGGAAACGGGCCTGGTTTTTTTTCCTTCAAAAACAGGGCATGAATAGCCCTTAGGAGGCTTGTAGAGTGCTCCTGGGGGGTGCCCCCCCCAAAAAACCAAGCAGAAAATGGTCCGGTTTTTGTGAAAAAAAGGGCATGGATAGCCTTTAGGAAGCTTATAGAGTACAGCTGGGAGTTGTGGGGGCAAAAAAACCGGGCCGTTTTTTGCTCATTGCCGCCCCCAGCCACAAGGAGCTCTCTGAAAGCCTCCTAAAAGCTATGCATAGCCATTTTGGTGAAGGGGGCAAAGTTTCAGGAGGCATAAAATGCTATATTTAGTGTATAAGATGCACCCAGATTTTCAGCCTCTTTTTTGAGGGAAAAAGGCGCGTCTTATATTCCGAAAACTACGGTAAACCACTGTTAATTGTCTTAAGGCCCTGTGTGCTGTTATTGCTCTTGGGTTTATCGCATAATACTTAGTCACGCTGCCAAAACTCTGACAAATTTTACAAACGTATTTATCAGAGGTGGGTTAGTCCTGGTTTTACTACTGATTCGTATCACGCGAGCAGCTCAATGTAAATTGTCCTTTGCGCATGCGCAGAAAAATTCACAGTAAAACTGAACACACACAAGTGCTACAAAACAACATGCTGACAACGGCAGTGGTGACCGGGGAACTGATTCAGGGGCGTGGCCAACCTCAGTTGCTGCCGGTTCTGCGACCCAGGCCAAAATATCACTAACGGTTCGCCTGAACTGGGCCGAACGGGGAGCAACCTATCTCTGATATTTATGTATCTGTCACAGAGTATTATATTTTTTTCTATTAGTACCCCAGTGTTTTGTCGTCGTAACCCCTTGCAGGGTGGAGTCGGGGCAACTGAATGCAGTGTTGACTGGCCAGATGCCTTTCCTGTTGCCAATGCAGAGTTTTGTTCGGCAGATATATTCTCATTGTGCCCAGAGAGAGAAAGAACATCCTCTACCTAGGATTGAACCCACAGCCTCTTGATCGTGAGGTCCACCTCTAGGCCACCACACCACTCTGTCCCCCAATGTCTTGTACTCAATTTATTCTTTTCCTCCAAGGTGTCAACCTTTTTATTCTCTCAAGGTGCCTCCAGACGCCTTCTGTGGGAAACCAAAATTGCTAAAGAACTTACTTGTGAGGAACATGATGTAACTCCAGGGGACGTCGCGAGAAAAGATTCCATCTGGGGGGAAAAAACACCGCAGTGTTCTGAGCCAGGCTTCCTTAGAAAGCAAGAAGCAAAACCCCTTTTATTTACACGACTGTGAATTCCTTCCATTCACAGTCAGCAAGGCTTGGCAAACAGTCTTTCCGAGGAATGTTTATCCACACGAACCTTATCTCGTCTGGAGATCTGCCAAATAACTAATTTCCAAGCACAGGACAAGGCAATACTTGGCACTTAACTCTTATAATCACAAACAGAACTTTCCACTCTTGAAATGACCGAAGGAACGAATTGTTTACTGCAAAAGCCCCCTCCCCATTCGCTCCACTTTTGTGTCCTATGGGAGTGGCCAATCACCTCCAAGGTGTGGCTTTACTCCCAAGTCGACCCTGCTTTTTTAGTTGCTCTTGTCTTCTGGCAGCTCTGTGCATGCGCACACTGGGAACAGGCTCCAGCTGTTCCTGCTGTCTAGCTCCCTCTCTGCCTCCGACGCAGAGCCCTCGTCTGAGCTTCCCCCAGCCCCCAGGACTGGCCCATGTTCCTCCCCAACCTCCTGTCTGACTGTCTGACTCTGCTGCCAACTCTGCTGGCTGCCGGCAGGCCGCAACCAGCAGAAAGTTTCAGGGAATGGCTGAAACCACGTCAGAAGGAAGGGAAGGTGGCCTCAATCAGCAGACATTCAATTACGTTGTGTCGTACCTCGTAACATGAAGGTTTCCACCAGAATCCAGAGACCATTGACAGCCACCAGAACATCTGCAAGACACAACAGAAGATGACAGCCTTTTCAAACAAGGCCCTCTGTGGCACAAACATCGTTGGCGAGATGGACCTGTGGAGGACTCCACAACCTTTGGGTCAATGGTCCTTCAACAACCTCGGCCGAGCCGAGGTGGCGCAGTGGTTAGAGAGCAGTACTGCAGGCTACTTCAGCTGACTGCTAGTTTGGCAGTTCGGCTGTTCAAATCTCACCGGCTCAGGGTTGACTCAGCCTTCCATCCTTCCGAGGTGGGTAAAATGAGGACCCGGATTGTTGGGGGCAATATGCTGACTCTGTAAACCGCTTAGAGAGGGCTGAAAGCCCTATGAAGCGGTATATAAGTCTAACTGCTATTGCTAACAATGCTTACTCTCCTCCTCCAGTATTTCACCCTCTTTTTGGGGGGAGAAAAAGGTGCGTCTTATACTCTGAAAAATACTGTAATACGCTGCGTAAATCTAACCCTCACCCTCACCCACCACCCCCAAACAGAGTGGAGACTTACTTACACATGCCATATTGGAAAGCCCGAGAATTCACTAATATGTTAATACCTGTTGAAAGGAAGGAGAGAGAAGGAAAAACAATTAAATGCTTTAAAAAAAAAAAAAACACCTTCTTGCTGGTTTCTTTGAAATACCCCAGACAGGTATTTTCTCCCTTTTTCCTCACAGACAAGAATTGGTTGCCTTATTCTCCAAAGCCCCTGAAGGCAGGACAAGAAGCAATGGGTGGAAACTAATCAAGGAGAGAAGCAACTTAGAACTGAGAAGAAATTTCCTGACAGTGAGGACAATTAACCAGCGGAACAGAAGTTGCCTCCAGAAGTTGTGAATGCCTTAACACTGGAAGTTTTTAAGGAGATGTTGGATAGCCATTTGTCTGAAGTGGTGTAGGGTTTCCTGCCTAGGCAGGGGGTTGGACTAGAAGACCTCCAAGGTCCCTTCCAGCCCTATGATTCTATGTTCTATAGCAGTGTTTCTCAACCTTGGCAACTTGAAGATGTCCGGACTTCAACTCCCAGAATTCCCCAGCCAGCATTCGCTGGCTGGGGAGTTCTGGGAGTTGAAGTCCGGACATCTTCAAGTTGCCAAGGTTGAGAAACACTGTTCTATAGAAATGCAGAGTTTTTCACCTTTAAAAATAAGGAAAGCTGTCCCCGGAAGATCATCAAACCAATGTTCTCGGTTCCTCTTGGCCTGGGGGAAAAAAGAAAGGAAGCCACAGTCAGCATTGGTTCATTTTCATGACTGGGCTAGAGGATCTTTGAGATCCCTTTTCCCTCCCGGATTCATTCATTCATTCTCTTTCCTTCTTCCTCCCTCCCTCCATTCCCTCCTCTCTTCCTTCCTTCCTTTCCTCCCCCCCTCCTTCCTCTCTCCCTCCCTCCCTCATTTCCTTCATTCCTCCCTCCCTCTTTCCCTTTCCTTTCTTCCTCTCTCCCACCCCTTCCTTTTCTTTCCTTCTTCCTTCCCTCCTCTCTTCCTGGTTTCTTCCCTCCTTTCCTTCCATTATTTCTTCCTTCGTTCCTCCCTTCCTCTCCTTCCTTCCCTCTTTCCTTTCTTCCTCTCTTCCACCCCTTCCTTTCCTTCTTCCTCCCCACCTTCCTCTCTCTCCTTCCTTCCCTTATGTCTTCCTTCGTTCCTCCCTCCCTCTCCTTCCTTCCCTCTCCCCTCCTCTCCTTCCTTATTTCTTCCTTCGTTCCTCCCTCCTTCCTTGCCTCTTTTCTTATCTTCCCTCCCTCCCTCTCGCTTTCCTTTCTTCCTCTCTCACACCCCTTCCTTTCTTTCTTCCTCCCTTCCTCTCTTCCTCATTCCTTCCCCCTTTCCTCCCTCCCTCCCCTCCTTATTTCTTCCTTCGTTCCTCTCTCCCTCTCCTTCCTTCTCTTTTCTTATCTTCCCTCCCTCCCTCTCGCTTTCCTTTCTTCCTCTCTCACACCCCTTCCTTTCCTTCTTCCTCCCTTCCTCCCTTCCTCATTCCTTCCCCCCTTTCCTCCCTCCCTCCCCTTATTTCTTCCTTCGTTCCTCCCTCCCTCTCCTTCCTTCCCTCTTTTCTTATCTTCCCTCCCTCCCTCTCGCTTTCCTTTCTTCCTCTCTCACAACCCTTCCTTTCCTTCTTCCTCCCTTCCTTCCTCTCTTCCTCATTCCTTCCCCCCTTTCCTCCCTCCCTCCCCTCCTTCCTTATTTCTTCCTTCATTCCTCCCTCCCTCTCCTTCCTTCCCCCTTCCCTCCTCTCCTTCCTTATTTCTTCTTTCGTTCCTCCCTCCCTCTCCTTCCTTCCCTCTTTTCTTATCTTCATTCCCTCCCTTTCTTCCTTTTTCATCTCCAATCCATTCCTTTCTTCCACCCACTCATCCATAAATCTCCTCAGCGTTTGTTCTTCACAGTGTGTCCCTTTGGTTCTTCCTCATTCTAGGGTCTCGCCTCCCATCCATCACCCCCTAAACCAAAGACACCCCAAACAACCCCCAACTTGACAGCTTACCTTCCATTTCAAACCAGCCACTTCGTAGAAACTGTACATATCTTTCAAACTGAAACAGACAAAGGTGTGTAATTGTGTATGTGTGCATGCGAGCATTCCATTCTCCGGCTCAAACACGTCTTCAGATTTTGACAATTGGATTCCCAACCCCCAAGAATTCAAGGATGAAGGGCCCCGTCCCAGATTTAAAATAAAAAGTCTGAGCAAAAGTTTGCAACGCCCGTGTCATGCCGACTCGGCTAAGGGAGAGCTAAAAATAAGGACTGTTGCATGGCTAGTGTTGCTGGTGAGAGCTTGCAAAAAACGGGAAGCAAATCTTGAAGCCAAGATTTTCTTCCTTTTCTAAGAATATTTCACTGCTAGGAAAAAAATAAAGGTTCCCCTCGCACATATGTACTAGTCGTTCCTGACTCTAGGGGGCGGTGCTCATCGCCGTTTCAAAGCCAAACAGCCAGCGCTGTCCGAAGACGTCTCCGTGGTCATGTGGCCGGCATGACTCAACGCCGAAGGCGCACGGAACGCTGTTCCCTTCCCACCAAAGGTGGTTCCTGTTTTTCTACTTGCATTTTTTACGTGCTTCCGAACTGCTAGGTTGGCAGAAGCTGGGGCAAGTCACGGGAGCTCCCTCCGTTACGCGACGCTAGGGTTCGTGCCAAGATATCTTCAAGGCCGTTTCCCCCAAGTGTGGAATGTTACAAACCAAAACCCCTCGGAGTTCCCAAAGCATCCCAGCGGCATCTCATTGGCTGGGTTTGGACTGGTTATGGAGGGAGGGATGAGACCAAAAGAAATAGCTTTGCACAGGCTTGACTGTCTTGTCAAATTTCTTAAAGATGCCCTAATTGAATCATAATTATCGAGTCAAGTTCTTAATACAAAATCAGTGCTGCATTAGGCAATATCTGTTCACAGTCAAGCCTGTGCTTTGTTTGATTTAGTTCTGAACTTTACCCCTGTTACAATCACGTTACCCTATAGATGCACCCCTCCGAAACCAGCTGCAGTAATCTGAGATCCGACTCCAGTATGCGACAGTATGCGCGGAATGCACTCCCACTCATTGTGTCCCCGTGACAACACGGAGAGTTGACATTTGTCTTGTTGGGTGGGGAAACGCAGATCCCATCTGACTTCCAGCCTCTCAATAAAAGTACCTTTCATGTCAACCAAACGGGAGTCGAGGGTTTCTCTTCTCTAAGGGATCAGACTAGGGCAGGTCTGACACAAAAGTTTTGAAGTTCTGCAATTTGTTTGGGGAAAAGAAAGTTTCAGATTCTTTCCATCTTCTTCCATGGGGCAGGAAACACACACACAGACACACCCCACGTCTGTCCTTACCTGACCAAAGGGCTGTTGCTTTGACTCAGTGCTTTGAAAGTCAGATAACGGTCTCGGACGCTCATCCGGGGCGCATAGAAGCGCAACAGGCCATCAAACTGCTTGAAAGCGACCCCCGCGGGTCTCTATGGACAAACGAAGGAAGTTACACGGAGGACATACAGCCTCACCCTAGTTTTATCAATTTCTCAAAGTTACAACGGCCCTGAGAAAAGTAAACTTATGACCATTTTTCACACTTACGACCACTGCAGCGTCCCCAATTGGCAATTGACTCACATTTATGATGGTTGCAGTGTTTAGGAGTCATGTGACTCCTTTTTGTTATCTTCTGATGAGCAAAGACTATGGGGAAACCAGATTCACTGAGCAAACTGGGTGACTTACTTAACAACTGGTGTGATTCACTTACCAACTGTGGCCAGAAAGATAATAAAATGGGGCAAAGTTCACTTAGCCGATGTCTCGTTTAGCCACAGAAATGTTGGCCTCAGTTGAGATTGTATGCAGAGGGCTGTTTTTCATACTAACAGAATTGGAAGGGACCTTAGAGGTCTTCTAGTCCAACTCCTTGCTTAAGTGGGGGACTCACTATACCAGTGTTTCTCAACCTTGGCTACTTGAAGATGTCTGGACTTCAACTCCCAGAATTCCCCAGCCAGAGAATGCTGGCTGGGGAATTCTGGGAGTTGAAGTCCAGACATCTTCAAGTGGCCAAGGTTGAGAAACACTGCACTGTACCATTTCGGACAAATGGCTGTTTTCTTGAAAACCTCCAGTGATGGAGCACCAGGGGTGGGTTCCTGCAAGTTCTAACCTCTTCTATAGAAGAGGTTCCACAAATCTACAGTGCCGTTTAGAACCGGTTCCAGCTCCCTCCCCCCACCCGTCCACACATCATCAAGATGGAGATTGAGAGGAGGAATTCTGGGAGTTGAAGTCCACAAGTCTTAAAGCTGTCAAGTTCGAACACCCCTGGGGTTTTTTTCCTAAAGGGTTAGGGGTGCAAGTGTCTTCTAACTTGACAGCTTTAAGACTTGCGTGCTTCAAATGCCAGAGTTTCTGAGCCAACATTTTGGTTGCTAAGTATGAGCGTTGTTAAGTGAGTTTCACCACATTTTACAAGTTGGCCATGCCCATCCAGTCACATGACTGCAAAGCCACTCCCACTCGGTCACATGGCCAGCAAGTCACTCCCACCCTGGTCACATGGCCAGCAAGCCACTCCCACAAAGCAGGCCACACCTACAGAAGAGGTTCTAAAAAATTTTGAAACCCACCACTGTGGAGGATCCACCTTTAGAACATATAATCATAGGGTTAGAAGGGACCTTGGAGGTCTTCTAGTCCAACCTCCTGCTCAGGAAGGATGCACTATACAATCGCAGACGGGTCTCTTCTTAAAAACATCCTGTGTTGAGAGTGTCCACAACTTCTGGAAGCAAGTCATTCCATTGATTATTTATTTATTTATTTATTTACTTATTTATTTATTATTAAAACTTAATTGTCCTCATTATCAGGAAATTCAGGTTGCTTCTCTCCTTGGTTGGTTTCCATCCACGGTTTCTTTTTCTGCCTTTGAAAAATAGCTTGAGACCCTCTTCTTTATGTAAAGGTTCCCCTCGCACATATGTGCTAGTCGTTCCCGACTCTAGGGGGCGGTGCGCATCTCCGTTTCAACGCCGAAGAGCCAGCGCTGTCCGAAAACGCCCCCGTGGTCACGTGGACGGCATGACTCAACGCCGAAGGGGCACGGAACGCTGTTCCCTTGCCACCAAAGGTGATCCCTATTTCTTCTACTTGCATTTTTAACCTGCTTTCGAAACTGCTAGGTTGGCAGAAGCTGGGACAAGTCACGGGAGCTCACTCCGTTACGCGGCACTAGGGATTCGAACCGCCAACCCCCTTTCTGATCGACAAGCTCAGCGTCTTTAGCCCCTGAGCCGCAGCCCCTCAAATACTGGGTTGTCTGCCATCAATTAGTCTCACAGCTCATCATCCCTCCCCAGGTGTGTCCAGGACACCCCCCCCCTACCTGTTTGCTAATCAGCAGGCGGTAGGCGTGCTGGATGGCAGTGCGCTTGTGAAGCAACAGTGATCGGAACTTCATTTTTTCAATGTTACTGAAGGTGTCAAAGACGACAGCCAGGAGCTACGGGAGATTATAAAAAATGAAGAATAATCTCGAACTGCGTTGCAAAGCCAGGTGAGAAGATACGATTTCCCAGGAAGAGGAGTAGAAAGCATAAGCAGCAACAGTGCTGAAGGCCCAGTTTTAAAGCAGGAAGAAAGATGGCCAAAGGACGGAGACGGTACTCACCAAATTCATAATGAAGTACAACTCGATGGAAAGATACACAATGAAAAAGACACAGGACCATGGGTTTCGGGAATAAGAGGGCATCATCACGTCGGGAAAACTGTTCCAAGAGAGAGAGAGAGAGAGATGAAAAGAGAAGCAACTTGGGAGTTAAGGAGAAACTTCCTAACAGCCAGGACAATTAACCGGTGGAACAGCTTACCACCAGAAATTGTGGGTGCTTCACCACTGGAGGTTTTTTTCCAGAAGAGACTGGACAGTCACTTGTCTGGAATGGTCTAGGGTTCCCGGCCTGAGGAGGGGGTTGGACTAGAAGACCTCCAAGGTCCCTTCCAATGATTCTATTCTACTCCATTCCATTCCTAATCTACTCCTATTTCTTTTCTATTTTATTCTATTCTTATTCTATTTTATATACAAAAGTATGCATATACTCACATATATTATGCATTCATGTGATTCTACCTCTCTGTGGGTGCAGGGGGGTTGGGCTAGAAGACCTCCAAGGTCCCTTCTATTCTATTCCATTCTATTCCATTCCATTCCTAAACTACTCCTATTTCTTTTCTATTTCTATTTCATTCTATTCTTATTCTATTTTATGTACAAAAGTATGCATATACCCACATATATTATGCATTCATGTGATTCTACCTCTCTGTGGCTGCAGGGGGGTTGGGCTAGAAGACCTCCAAGGTCCCATCCAATTCTTCTATCCTATCCTATCCTATCCTATTCTATCGTATTCTACTCTACTCTACTCCATTCTATTCCCTTATTCTATTCTATTCTATTCTATTCCATCGTATTCTATTCTACTCTACTCCATTCCATTCCCTTATTCTATTCTATTCTATTCCTAATCTACTCCTATTTCTTTTCTATTTCTATTTTATTCTCTTCTTATTCTATTTTATATACAAAATTATGCATATACCCACATATATTATGCATTCATGTGATTCTACCTCTCTGTGGATGCAGGGGGGTTGGGCTAGAAGATCTCCAAGGTCCCGTCCAACTCTTGTTATTCTGATTCAGGAGGGAGGGCCTTTATCCACCCACTTTCACCTTTTATCCACCTTAATACGCGCTTCAGGAAAAGGAATGTGGCTAGTTTCCCTCTGCCCTCCCACCGCCATCACCTCTAGTGCGGCTCCACAAGAACCCAAGTCTTACTTGGCAGTCGTGAGAAGAACGAAAAGATTCACCAGGCTGTTCTCCAAAGTGTTGAAATACTGCAAAAAAAACCACAAAACACGAGGAAAAAGAATGAAACAGTCGCTTCTAAATTGACAATTTCAGAAGCATTTTGTGGCCTGAAAGGATCTCAAATGCCTCTTCAGTTTAGCAAAAAGAGACAGATAATATTGACTGGACATGCCCCCCCCCCCCATTTTGCTTTTAATTCTTCATTTTTGTTACAGGTAATGAGTGGTGCTGTGGCCTAGAGGAGGAGCTTTCGCCTCACACTCAACAGGCTGTGAGTTCAATCCTAGGTAGAGGCAGATATTTCTCTCTCTGGGCACAATGACAATTTATCTCCCGAACAAAACTCTGTACTGGTGACAGGAAAAGGCATCCGGCCAGTAAGCACTCAGCTATATTCAGTTGCCCAGGATTCCATCCCACAAGGGATTATATGGGGTTATTCAAAGAGGATGATTTTTTTTATACAGGTAATCCTCAACTTACAACTTTAGGGATTGTTCGGGCCTGGAAAAAAAGTAACTTACGATGGTTTTTCACACAAGGTCATAAAATTGGGCCCGACTCATTTCAGCAACCACGTTGCTTAGCAACAGAAATTCTGGTCCCAATGGCAGCCGTAAGAAGACAACGGCCAGCCTTTCTCTACGGCCCCTCATGGCTAATTCTCGTGTTAGGTTTTCCTTGCTTCGGGAAGAACTGGAAACTCCTCGCTGTAACTTTGCGGGCTAAGCATGTCACCGGTTCCTCTTTTGCAAAACAGTGAAGCAAAACGATGCCACTCAGAGTTGGCATTTTAAATCCTGCGCGGGTGACACCTTTCTTTATTTAAAAAGGGGGAAGGAAATGGAGCCAAATTGAGAGCCACAATTGCTTGACCCAACTGTATTTTTCGGAATATAAGACGCACCTTTGCCCCCCCCCCTTAAAAGAGGGTGAAAGTTTGGATGCGTCTTATTTATTTATTTATTTATTTATTTATTAGACTTATATACCGCTTCATAGGGCTTTCAGCCCTCTCTAAGCGGTTTACACTTTTTTTAGCAAATTGAATCAGCAACTTGCCCCCACAGTCTGGGTCCTCATACAAGTCTCTTTTATAAATAAGTCTTTTTTATCTAGAAGAACAATTTTTTTAGAAATTAAAATCTATAAATGCTAACATTTTCATTAAAATGTCATGGTTACAGTTATAACTATTTAACATACCAAAATTATAATCAATTTCCTAATTTCCTAAATTCCTATATTGATTTCCTAAACAAATATACTGTTATCTACCTATCAAACATAGGTATGAGGTTCACTTTATTTTTCAAAATAAATTTCAGGCTAAGAATAAGATGTTAGAGAAGCTCATTGTTGTGAATTGTAAAATCATTAGTCGATTCGACTAATGATTTTTACCAATTCATAACAATGGGCTTTGACCACTGCATAGACATTTTAATTGGTCTCATTCCTTCACCTCAGAGATCTGATCTTATACACTGAATGTAGCCCCACCCACCCACCCTTGCGGTAAATGGGGCTTGCGGAAGCTACAATAGGGCATAGCAATCCCTGTAGCCTGAAACAGCTGATGATCGGGAGGCTTGTCCTTAAACTGAAAGTGAAACTTGCTGTTTGCTCCACCAGGCAAAATGCTGGGAGGCAGAAGCAGCTTTTTTTTTTTTTCTCGTGCTAATCAGGCTGTTTGCTGCAAGGAGGCAAGTCAATAACTATAAATGCCTATAGAAGGTTCAAATTATTAGATTTATTCTTTAAAGACTGCTTTATTGTTGTTCTAGGCAGCTTAACAAAATGAAGAAGATTTTTAAAAATAAATGCTTGAACTGAAGTGGCCCTGTGCTATTTTATCTTCTTTTAAGTAGCAGAGAATAACGTATACTTCCAGAAAGCCACATCAATTTTAACAGCCTCTGGACACGTATAGCCTCAAATGTAACACTACAAACAGTGCATATCATCTGTGCTGTTTGCTCTTTGTTGCAAGGAGGCAAATTTCTGGGAGGCAGAAGCAGATTTTTTCCCTTGTTTTCCTCCCCAAAAGCTAGGCGCGTCTTATACTTCGGGGCGTCTTATACTCCAAAAAATACGATAATTTAGAACTGCATATTTGCTGGAATTCACTGAAACTTCAACAAGTTGTTTAAAGGTTTCCCCTATTAAGATTTGTGGTGTTCCAAAGAACAGTCAAGAGTGCTGGTTTACTTACGGGGTCCAATTTATTGGGAGAGAAGAGATAAAATCCTAGAAGAGAGAAGAACAGAGGAAGATCAAACATCTATAAAGTGTTACTGAAAAAAAGAAAATATTGCAGCTAAGATCACATATGCACAATGCTGAGTAAACCCAGAAACCCTTGCAGGTGACATGATAATTTTAAAAATTCTGGAATGTGCAGAGATGGATAGGTTAACCCTAACAATTAAAGGAAGAGACTATTCTATAACATGGGAACTATTCTATAAATGGTTAAATGACAGATATCGAGGTTACGGGAATGGAATTAGATGAAATATTGTTTACAGGAGAAAGAAAAACAGGTGAGTGAATATTTTTGACGGTTATATAATCGATTCTACAATGGAAGATAATATGTTATAATATGATTGAGGTTATCGCATATTTGTTTATAGATATATGATTATAATGATGATGATGAGGTTTGCATGCACCCTGGACACATTGCTCGACATAGAAAGGAAATGTATGATATAAAGCAATAAAAATATGTTTTTAAAAAAGAATATTTGTAGCTCTGGGTTGAAATTGGGGGCCCTTGGAGGGAAGGAAGATAAGAAAAGAGGGAAGGAAGGAGAGAAAGGGAGGGAGGAACGAAGGAAGAAATAAGGAAAGAGAGGAGGGAAGAGGGAAGGAAGGAGAGGGAGGGAGGAATGAAGGAAGAAATAAGGAAGGAGGGGAGGGAGGGAGGGAGGAAAGAGGGGAAGGAATGAGGAAGAGAGGAAGGAAGGGAGGAAGAAGGAAAGGAAGGGGTATGAGAGAGGAAGAAAGGAAAGCGAGAGGGAGGGAGGGAAGATAAGAAAAGAGGGAAGGAAGGAGAGGGATTATTTTGTACATAACTTCCTCCTGCGTTGGTATTTTCTCATTTTTCCAAATTTTAGCAATTCTAGCTGCCGTTAACACATTTACAATCAAATATTTCAATTCTCTATTGTATGTTTCCGGTATAAAAAGATTTCTGTTTTAAAGACTATATGTTTTTGTATCTCGACCAGTGGTGGGTTTCAAATTTTTTTAGAACCTCTTCTGTAGGTGTGGCCTGCTTTGTGGGAGTGGCTTTCCGGCCATGTGACCGGGTGGGAGTGGCTTTCTGGCCATGTGTCCGGGTGGGAGTGGCTTGCCAGCCATGTGACTGAGTGGGCGTGACCAACTTGTAAAATGTGGTGAAACTCACTTAACAACGCTCTTGCTTAGCAACCAAAATGTTGGCTCAGGAACTCTGGCATTTGAAGCACGCAAGTCTTAAAGCTGTCAAGTTACAAGACCCTTGCACCCCTAACCCTTTAGAAAAAAAAACCCAGGGGTGTTCAAACTTGACAGCTTTAAGACTTGTGGACTTCAACTCCCAGAATTCCTCCTCCAGTCATGGCTCAGGAACTCTGGCATTGAAGCGTGCAAGTCTTAAAGCTGTCAAGTTACAAGACTCTTGCACCACTAACCCTTTAGAAAACAAAACAAAACCCAAGGGTATTCAAAGTTGACAGCTTTAAGACTTGTGTACTTCAACTCCCAGCATTCCTCCTCTCACTCTTCATCTTGATGATGTGCGGACGGGCAGGGGGAGGGAACTGGAACCGGTTCTAAACGGCACTGGAGATTTGTGGAACCTCTTCTAGAGAAGAGGTTAGAACTGGCAGGAACCCACCCCTGATCTCGACACACCTTCTGTCCAGCTCTCTGGACTGCAAATATTTCTGCCTTTTCCGAAAGTGTTTCGCCTTAAACAAACGAATAAGAAGGGTGAGGAAAAAAAAAATCCATACCCAAAATCGCAAAGATGACCATGAAGAAAAGCAAAAGAAGAAGAATATCAATGAAGGGAGGCAGAGACTGGAAAATCTGACGTAGGTTTCTGGAAAACACAAGACCAAAAGAAAAAACAACAGAAAAGAAAAAATCTCTCTACGCATCAATTATTATTCTATCCCTTAAAAACATCCAGTGAGATTCCAAGAAAGTAAAACTCCACCATTGTTTAAAGTTCGCTGGGCTAAACTTGCAAACAAATACATTTTAGAATGAATTCTTGGACAAAAAACTTGATACTTCCCTCAACTTTTTTTAAAAAAAGGAGAGTGTGTGTGTGTGTGTGTGTAATTCCCTTGACAATTATTGCAAGACACTTTGTAAAATGGGGCAAAACTCACAACAAAATCTTGCCCGCAGCGTCGTAAACCTAACTGGCCACCACTTTTGATCGTCCGTCAAAAGGACGACCCGATTCGCTTAACAAACACGTTGCGAACTCAACAACCGCGGTGTTTCCCGTCACAACAGGGGGCGAGAAAGGTTTGTACAACGGGGCCCAAACTCACATCACAAGAGGTCACACTTAGCAATGGAAATTTCAGGTGGCGTTTTGTTCCTAACGCCAAGGACTCGCCTGGGACTTTGGGAACTCTTAAGGAGGAGCTGTCTTCGCCCTCTTTCTCTCACACACATCGTATCTGGGGCCGGATGTCCTCTTTCTTTTCTGGAATGCAACCCCCTCCCTCCTTCTGGGGAATTTACCCCCCTCCCTCACTAAATTCCATCCCATCGAAGGAAAAACTGGACGATTCAGATTAATGAACCCATTTGGCATCTATAATTCAGCAACAAGCTGTGGCTCAAACCTCCAGTTAGTAGCCTTCAGGGTTTGACTCCAATCAACCCTACACAAATTAAAAACGAGCATAAAACGGCCTGTTCTTCGTGAAAACGGGCCCGTTTTTTGTCAAAAATTGCATACATAGCCTTATGGCGGCTGTTAGAGTGCTGCTGGGGGCTGGGGGGGGGCAAAAAACGACCCTTTTTTGCTCATTTCTGCCCTCCCCAGCCCCCGGGAGCTCTCTGAAAGCCTCCAAAAGTGCATGCACGGCCATTTTGGTGAAGGGGGCGGGGCTTTGGGAGGGAAAAAATGTATTCGGTGTATAAGACGCACCCAGATTTTCAGCCTCTTTTTTGAGGGAAAAAGCTGAGTCTTATACTCCGAAAAATACGGTAAAGGACCAGCCTGCTGAGTGTCAGCGACCAAAATGGGATGCCAGGGGCAGAGGTGGCATTCTGCTGGTTCACCTCGGTTCGGGAGAAGCAGCAGTGGCGGCGGGAGGCTCCGCCCACCCTCCCAGACGCCTTCACAAAAGGTTCTGCGCATACACAGAAGTGCTGGGCGTGCATGCTCCCAGTCCTAAACCAGGAGCAAAGATAAGAGGACACCATTACTGGCTGGGGGCGGCTATGCACGGCCCCCGCGTGCTCCGTTTTTGGCCTGGATGGCCTCCTGCAGCACTCTGCCAGACAAAATGAGGGCCCCGTGCTGCAGGTAGCCATCCAGGTCAAAAAACGGGGCATACCCCCAATTTATAAAATTCTTCATCGAACAGCAAGTGAAAAGAGAAACAGCAGTCTCCTTGCCAAGGGCATCACGCCAGCCTGGGTCAGAGACAACCTAACCCCTTTTACCTTCGCACGGCGCCACAATAACGACAATCCACCAGGAAGATGCACCGCAAGGCTCGGGTGATGCGAAGGTGGGACGTCTGGCGCACCAAGACCACGACCGCTTCTACAAACTGCAGGAAGAGGACGCAGGTCTGCAGCGGGAGGAAAAGATAAGAGAAAGGCATCGGGTGTGGTGGAATGCAGCCTGGATTCCCAGGATCCTCCAGAGGGGGTGGAGCTTAAATAATTTTGGATGGGAGGGAGAGAGTGAAGATGGATCCTCTTTAACAATTCTCAGGGTATACAGCATGGGTGAAATCCAGCAGGTTCTGGAGAATCAGTAGTGGAAATTTTGAGTAGTTTGGAGAACCGGTAGTGGAAATTTTGAGTAGTTGGAGAACCGGTAGCGGAAATTTTGAGTAGTTCGGAAAACTGGTAGCAGAAATTTTGAGTAGTTGGAGAATCGGTAGTGGAAATTTTGAGTAGTTCGGAAAATCGGTAGCGGAAATTTTGAGTAGTTCAGAGAACCGGTAGCGGAAATTTTGAGTAGTTGGAGAACTGGTAGCGGAAATTTTGAGTAGTTGGAGAACCGGTAGCGGAAATTTTGAGTAGTTCAGAGAATTAGCAAATGCTACATCTGGCTGGCCCCGGAGTGCGGCGGGAATGGGGATTTTACTTTTGAATTGCTAGGTTGGCAGAAGCTGGGACAAGTAACAGGAGCTCACTCTGTTACGTGCTGCTAGGGATTCGAACCGCCGACTTTTCTGATCAACAAGCTCAGTGGTTTAGTGTCTTAACCACCAAGCCACCACGTCCCTTTAGGTGGAATATATTTCCAGGTTAAAAACACCAGGCGACTTCAAGCGAGGTAGGTAAAGCCTTACCTTGACCATGGTCCTTTTGTGCCGGATGTAGGTATGGCCGCCCAGCCATCTTAATTTCATGGAGAGTTCGAACAACACAACGGTCAAGGCGAACAGCTCCAAGGTGGCATGGACCTGAAACCGGAAGGGGGAAGAGTGAGAGGTGCATGCGCACAGTTGCCAGATAAAGGGAAGAGCTAAAGAACAGGGGTCGACTTGGGAGGAAAGCCACAGGTGGACAGTGAATGGCCCCTCCCAGAGGAAATAAAAGAGGAACGAAAGGGGAGTGGAGTTTGCAGGAGTTTGCATGTTCCTTCGCTCGTTCGTAAAAAACCAAACAGCTCCTGCCTTGAGCAGGGGGTGGGTGGACTAGATGATCTCTGTCCTGCCTTGAGGTGGACTAGATCACAGGTCTCCAACCTTGGCAACTTTTAAGACTTGTGAACTTCAACTCCCAGAATCCCTCAGCCAGCAAAGCAAAGCAAAACAATCTAGAAGATGAAGTCCACAAGAGTTGCCAAGGTTGGAGACCCCTAGACTAGATGATCTTTGAGGACCCTTCCAGCTCCAGGATTCTACATTCGAGGCTCTCCAAAATCAAAGGCAACTTTTAAGGCTTGAACACCTCATTCCTACAGCCTTGTCTTACTCATCGTGTAGCAGGCTGCGTGGCTTTTACCCTTCCCATCTTCCTCATTTCTCAACCACTTATCTTTCCTACTATCTTCTCCTCTTGGTATCTTATGATTTATCACTTGTGGTTTGTATCTTGCGGGCGAACGATTGTAACTATGATTGTTGATCTGTGACTTTTGTTGTTTGTAAGTATTGTGGCCTGCCAGCGGCCAGCAGAGCTGGCGGCAGATTCGGACAGTGAGGAGGGTTGGGGAGGAACATGGGCCAGTCCTGGAGTCTGGGGAAGGCTCTGATGAGGGCTCTGTGTCGGAGGCAGAGAGGGGGCCAGAGCCGTATGCCAGTTATCAGCTGCCTTCGAAGTCAGACATCAGTGAGGCAGAAGAACAGCGGGAGCCTGTTCCCAGTGTGCGCATGCGCAGAATTGCCAGACGAAAGGAACGGCTAAAGAACAGGGGTCGACTTGGGAGGAAAGCCACAGGGGGACGGTGAATGGCCCCTCCCAGAGGAAATAAAAGAGGAACGAAAGGGGAGTGGAGTTTGCAGGAGGCAATTAGTTTGCTTAATTGGCTCCTGACTCTCCGAGACTCCTTGCCAAGTTCTCCACGTTACACCTATCCTCCGCGAGCTGCACTGGCTACCTATTGGTCTCCGGATACGCTTCAGGGTGCTAGTTATTACTTATAAAGGCCTACATGGTATTGGACCTGGGTACTTGAGAGACCGCCTTCTGCCGATTACCTCCCACAGACCCATTTGATCCCACAGATTAGGCCTCCTCCGTATTCCATCTGCCGGCCAATGTCGGCTGGCGACTACTCGGAGGAGGGCCTTCTCTGTGGCTGCTCCGGCCCTTTGGAACGAGCTCCCCGTGGAGATTCGGACCCTCTCCACCCTTCGGGCCTTCCGGACGGCCGTGAAGACCTGGCTGTCCCAGCAAGCCTGGGGTTGAGTCCCCCCCCCCCTACTCGAATTTGCTGTGTCTGTTGTGCTTTTAAGTTGTTCGTATTGTCTGATTGTTTTTGTCTCACTTTTTGTAAATTCCCCTCCCTTGGCTTTTGTTCAGCCACCCTGAGTCCCTTCTGGGAATAGGGCGGCCTACAAATTGAATAAACTCCAAACTCCAGATATCAGCCTGGCAGCTCTCCAAGCCAGATAAGGTCTGTGACCGTAAATCCTCCCTTGAAAGACTTTGCTGGATGTGAATGAGCGGAATTCACAGCCAATTAATAAAAGAGTTTTTTGTCGGGACCAGGAGTTGACTTCATGCTCTCGCGAAGCCTCGGTCAGAACACGCCCACCATCCCTCCTATGAGCAAGGGGTTTGGGTTTGGGGAGGAAGCCCCCACTATGTCCTTTGATCCCCCCGCCCCCTTCTCCTTCCCTTTGAACCACGTACGTAAATGCCCAGGCGGAATATGGCCACGGCGGGGGCTTCACATAGCGACAGCAACAAGAGCAACAGCGCCGTGGTGAGCTCCATCAGGTAGAAGAGATGGTTGTGGACGAAGAGGTAGGACGCGAGGGCTTTGGGGTCCTTGGGATGAGTGACGAATTTATCATTGTTCTCGCCTTCCTGGAATGTTTAAGAAGAAGGAAAACCACCTAGTTATGGCGCAAACCCAAAACACAGTCACTCCTCGACTTACGACCCCAACGGAGCCTTAAAATGTTGCTAAGCGAGACAGTGTTTAAAGGAAGGACGCCTCGTTTTTACAACCTTTCTGGCCACAGTTGACGTCAGGTTCCGAAGGATTAACGAAAACAGCCAAACACAGAGATGGTTTGAAAGTGTTTTATCTTCTTCCTACAGCAAGCGTGCACACCCATCAACTTGTGACCCAGAGGGAAAACCACCCGGCAATTAATCATGGATTGTTAGCAGGAGTTTTGTAGTTTCTTCGGCTGAAGATTGTGGAGGAGGGAAGGTGAATCTTGGCAACTGGCCCAGTTTCCTCCCCTGAATGGCAGCTCCAGGCCTCTGGGCTGGCCGGAGCGGACAGTTGTTGGGATGGGTGGACTTCCCGACTCCCGGAATTCTTAGCGCCCGTTCTTCAGGCTGGAGGAGGGCGGTTTCTGGGACGCTCCCCCTCCCCGTCCTCCCATCTTCCTTCATTTTTTACAACCCCCCCAAGCAAAAATTAGGGCCCACCTGTAGATAAATGGCAGCTTCCTGGTAGTTTATTTCCCAAGTCCGTCTTCCACGATCCCACGGAGAACACCGTTCTCCCGTCACTGGGCTAGACATATCATGGATCTCGTCGTAATTGAGGCCATCTGGATGGGAAGCAGGGAGGAAAGGTTGTTAAACTGTAGACAGCTCCATTTCTCGCCTCTTTGTTCCTAAGACATTCCCTCCGCAAGGAAGGCGAGGCCCTTGTCAGGTTCAAATTATGATGGAGGCGTCTGAGCGAGAAGTCCGTGTCCCCGGAAACTTGTCAAGTTCCTAGACCTCATGAAGAAAAAGGAGGTCATCTAGTGGGGCTGGGCTGAATTCTCAGAAACTCCCATCTTATGTTTATGTTGAGTATTTAGTATTTAGTATTTATTAATGCTTATAGGCCGCCCTTTTCCCTGAGGGGACTCAGGGCGGCTTACATAAAATAAGGGGGGGGGTATACAGACAATAGACACAACAATACATAGAAGTAAAATAGTAAGCAACATTCATTCATCAGCAGCCAAAAAGATATTCCACAGACAAAATAATAATAATTTTTTTTTAAAAAACACTAAAAGTTAACAGTTAAGGTTTGCTTCTCTTCTTTTGGCAATTTTGTGGTTGCAACTTTGATTCCTCTTTTGTCCCTATAGACATTTTAAACTCAAAACATTCGGCTGTGTTTATTTTCTCTCTTTTTAAGAGAAACATTATTTAATTTCAGCCAGCAAAGATGATGAGGGGACTGGAGGCTAAAAATATAGGAAGAACAGTTGCAGGAATTGATATATGTCTAGTTTAATGAAAAGAAGGACTAGAGGAGACATGATAGCAGTCTTCCAATATCTCAGGGGTTGCCCCAAAGAAGAGGGAGTCAAGCTATTCTCCAAGGCACCTGAGGGCAGGACAAGAAGCAATGGGTGGAAACTAATCAAGGAGAGAAGCAACTTAGAACTGAGGAGGAATTTCCTGACAGTGAGAACAATTAACCAGTGGAACAGAAGTTGCCTCCAGAAGTTGTGAATGCCCCAACACTGGAAGTCTTTAAGAAGAGGTTGGATAGCCTTTTGTCTGAAACGGTATAGGGTTTCCTGCCTAGGAGAGGGGGTTGGACTAGAAGACCTCCAAGGTCCCTTTCCAACTCTGCTATTGTATTTGTATTTGTATGTTTTCATCCAGCACCAGCACGGTGGCTGATGCCTTTCGTTGGGTCAACCGCACCATCGGGAACAAGACAGTGGTGGACCAAGGCTATTACTATCTCAACAACTTCGACAACATTTTGGACAGTTTCGGTAAGCGCTCCAGCTACCGTCTCCCTCCCTCCTTTTCATTCAAGTTGTGAATGCTCCAACACTGGGAGTTTTTAAGAAGCGATTGGACAGCCAATTGTCTTAAATGATAACACGGTCTCGAAAAGGGGACTTAGCACTTCTCACATCACAACGCTGGAAAAAGCACATTTCCTCATTAGAGACGTCTTAGGACTGAAACGGAAGGATGCATACAGAATAAGAGAATTGGAAGGGACCCTGGAGGTCTTCTAGTCCAACCCCCTGCCCGAGCAGGAGACCTGATGCCGTTCCAGACAAAAAGGCTTGTCCAGGCTCTTCTTAAAAACCTCCGGGGATGGAGCACGCAAAAACTTCTGGAGGTTAAGCGGTTCCATTGTTTAATTATTCAGGGAATGTCTCTCCTTAGATAAAGGCTGCTTCTCTCCTCATTTAGTTTCCTTCCGTTGCTTCTTGTCCTGCCTTCAGGTGCTTTGGAAAATACACAAACACACCGCTTAATAGAATAACAAGAGTTGGAAGGTACCCTCAGAGGTCTTCTAGTCCCTAACCTTTCGGACCTCAGGGGCCACTAAATTCATAATTTTAAATCCCCCAGACCATGAATATGATCTGCCTAATGACCGGCTGCATGGGTGTGGCTTGCTGGTCACGTGACTGGGTGGGTGTGGCTGACTGGGTGATGTCACTCACGTCGAGGGGCACCTCACCAGCCTCTACTCGCCACTCCCCTCCCAGCCCCTCCTCGCCTGCTCCGCCCGGGCACCTTAGGGCCCCAACAGGGAGCAGTTGCTGGAGCTAAGCAGCCCCCAGGAGAAAGAGTTGGCAAAACAGCTCAGTTCAAATCGGATCTGGCCGAGAAGGAGGCTCAGCAGAAGCACCTCACTGAGGACTAGGAGCATAGGCTTTCCAAGCAGAGGGAAGACCTGCGGGAGGGCAAGGCCAGGTGCCGGCGCCTGGAGGCTCAGCGGGCTGAGATGGTCAGCCAGTTCCAGGCCATGATGCAGTCCCACTGGAACGAGGCCCTCCGGCTCTTCCCCATCAGCGGCACTTCCCTCCAGCCTTCTCCCAAAGCCCACCAGGAGGCTGAAGCAGACCCCAAGTGGGAATTTCTGCCCCCCTCCGACCCGCACAAAAAGACCCGGGAGGGGGAGACTCTCTGCAGCAACACAAGCGTTCATTGCATGTATCCCTCCCAGTTTGAGGACCCCTGATTTAGTGCAATATCAAAAATGCAAAGGATTTTTCTGCGGACCACCCAGATTTTCTCACGGACCACCAACAATGATCCACAGACCACTAATTGTTGGCCACTGTTCTAGTCCAAACCCCCCCCCCTGCTGGAGAGGGAGACCCCACGCCATTCCAGACAATTGCCTGCCCAATTTCTTCTTAAAAAACCTCCAGGAATGGAGCATTCAGAAGTGCCAGGGACCTCCGAACCCATTTCCCCTTGCAAAGCTTTGCAAAAATTCTTGGCTTCCCTCCCCGCCCCCCGGTTCGCACAAAGGAATGAATATACGTCCAAGATGCACATTGCATCTTGTCTGGTTGCTCTGGGAACAGGTGGAAATCACACACACACACACACTCACAAACACACACACACACACACAGAGCATCCTAAGCTGACAACCCGCGCATACGAAACGACAGAAACTTTTCAGCAGCGTCTGGTCACTCTGCCCTTGCTGGAGCTGACTCAGAAACCAGCAGAACAAATGTGGGAACGACAACGAGGTGTGTGTGTGTGTGTGGGCGGGGGGAACACCTAGAATGTCACGGCTTCCAGGAAACGGGATCCAGCAAGGATTAATTAACATCCCCTTCATGATCCTCCCAGTTTTCTCTTTTTAATACTTGCTGATTTTCCAGGATGCAGAGAGACAGACACACACACACAAACACACACACAGGGGGGGGGGGAGAGGGAAAGCAGGAGGGAAGGAAGGCGAATGGAAAAAGTAAAAGAGACAGAGAGACAGAGAGAGAAAGGAGGAGAGGGAGAAAGGGGAAAGGCAGAAGGGAATGGAAAAAGTAAGAGAGGGAGAGAGAAAGAGGAAAGGCAGGAGGGAAGAGAAAAAGTAAAAGAGAGAGGGAGAGAGAGACAGAGAGAGGGAGAGAGAGAAAGAGGAAAGGCAGGAGGGAATGGAAAAAGTAAAAGAGAGAGAGAGACAGAGACAGAAAGAAGGAGAGGGAGAGAAAGAAAGAGGAAAGGCACGAGGGAAGGACAGGGAATGGAAAAAGTAAGAGAGAGAGAGAGGGAGAGAGAGAAAGAGGAAAGTCAGGAGGGAAGAGAAAAAGTAAAAGAGAGAGAAGAGAGACAGAGAGAGGGAGAAAGAGAAAGAGGAGAGGCAGGAGGAAAAAGTAAAAGAGAGAGAGACAGAGAGAGAAAGAGAGAGAGGGAAAGAGAAAGAGGAAAGGCAGGAGGGAAGAGAAAAAGTAAAAGAGAGAGGGAGAGAGAGAGAAGAGAGACAGAGAGAGGGAGAGAGAGAAAGAGGAGAGGCAGGAGGGAATGGAAAAAGTAAGAGAGAGAGAGACAGAGAGAGAAAGAGAGAGAGGGAAAGAGAAAGAGGAAAGGCAGGAGAGAAGGACAGGGAATGGAAAAAGTAGAGAGAGAGAGGGAGAGAGAGATAGAGGAAATGCAGGAGGGAAGAGAAAAAGTAAAAGAGAGAGGGAGAGAAAGAGAGAGAGGGAGAAAGAGAGAGAGGGAGAGAGAAAGAGGAAAGGCAGGAGGGAAATACTGGGAATGGAAAAAGTAAAAGCGAGAGAGAGAGGAAGAGAGAGAGGCCAGGATTAATTAAGTCTTTATAATCAGGCATCAAAAAATCGGGTTGGCTGAGCAAAATCCCCTTTGCCAACCTGCAGACAGTCCTCATTTTACAGCCAGAATGGAGCCCAGAATTTCTGCTGCTACGTGGAACATTGGTTAATTTGAGTTCCGCCTCGTTTCACAAGCTTCCCTGCCACGGCTGTTAAGTGAAATGCTGCGGTTGTTAAGTGAGTAACACAGGGGGGTGGGGGTGAAGTGAATTCAGCTTCCCCATTGGCTCGTCTCGTCAGAAGGTCGCAAAAGCGGATCACGGCACCCCGCAACCGTCACCAATACGAGTCAGTGGCCAAGCATCTCCATTTTGATCACCTGACCACGGACACGCTGCAACAGAGGTTAAGTGTGAACAACAGTCGTAAGTCCATTTTTTTCACTGCCGTTGTAAACTTTGAACATGAGCTGTTGTAAGTCAAGGTGCCCATAATGCAACACGCGTGTGACACACAAACCCTGCGTGGCCTGCTGCCCTGCGCACGCACCTCTGCCTCGTTTTGGGCCTAGCGGGGCCCCCTGAAGCCTCCTGGGACCGAAAACGGGGCTGTGGGGGCGCCCCCGCGCATGCCGGCTCGTCTCCCACATGCGCCTTGCCTCGGGCGCATATGTGGCAGAGACTCAAAAATCAACTGACCAGTGGATGGGGCGCGTGCATGTGCAGTGGAACTGAGTTGGGCAACGCCTCGCGTGCCCGCAGAGAGGGTCTCCACGTGCTCCAGGTTTGCAATCCTGGAGTTAGACCGAACTGGCTTCCGGGAATTCACTACTCAGAGACAACAACAGGCACACTTTTCCTGAGTGGGCTGGATGCTTTGCAGGAGCAGATGTACTGTGGCATTTACTTATTTCCTTTGGGCCACATTTATATTTTTCCCACCTCCGTGTTGTGAATCACCCCATCCTCCTCTTTGCTGGGGAAAATCTCTTTCTAGGGACTCGAGGAGTCAAATCGAAGGGTTTATTTTTTAAATTAAAAATAATAATAATCTATTCTTTTGTTCCTAGCTTTGCAACTCCAGAGCACGATAGCCACAGTCCCTCGGCATATTCCCCTCGGTGGAATAAAAATCGGAGGGTGTTTTTTTTAAAAAAAAAAAATTAAATAATAATAATTACAAAATGGATTTTTAAATTTCGAATTGGTTTTTTTTTTTTTTAAATCAGATTTTTCCCGAATCTGATTTTAATAAAATGCTTTTGGAGTAACAAAAAAAAAATCTATCTAAAGATAATATTCTATTTAAGATACATTAGTCATTTAGTTTGGGACGCAGTGGCTCAGAAGCTGGGCTTGTCGATCAGAAAGGTCGGAGGTTTGGCGGTTCGAATCCCGAGCGCCGCCTAATGGGAGGGAGCTCCCGTGACTTGTCCCAGCTTCTGCCAACCTAGCAGTTCGAAAGCCCGTAAAAAATGCAAGTAGAAAAATAGGAACCACCTTTGGTGGGAAGGGAACAGCGTTCCGTGCGCCTTCAGCATTGAGTCATGCTGGCCACATGACCACGGAGACGTCTTTGGACAGCGCTGGCTCATCGGCTTTGAAACGGAGATGAGCACCGCCCCCTAGAGTCGGGAACGACTAGCACATATGTGCGAGAGGAACCTTTACCTTTACCTTAATAATTTAGTTTATTCGGCATGAAATGGAGTGTAGTTAGGCTGCATATTCTGCACTATTGCCCTTTTAAAAAAAATCATGATTTAAATCAAGTTGATTTAAATCAAGCCTTTTTACTAGTGATTTAAATCGACTGGATTTAAATCAAGTCCATCCTGAGTGACAAAATCACTTTCCCCCCATTCCTTTAAATCAAGTTGATTTAAATCAAGCCTTTTTACTAGTGATTTAAATCGACTGGATTTAAATCAAGTCCACCCTGAGTGACAAAATCACTTCCCTTCCCCTTATTCCTTTAAATCAAGTTGATTTAAATCAAGCCTTTTTACTAGTGATTTAAATCGTGATTCAAATCGACTGGATTTAAATCAAATCCACCCTGAGTGACAAAATCACCCCCCCTATTCCTTTAAATCAAGTTGATTTAAATCAAGCCTTTTTACTAGTGATTTAAATCGATTTCAATCATGATTTAAATCGACTGGATTTAAATCAAGTCCACCCTGAGTGACAAAATCACTTCCCTTCCCCTTATTCCTTTAAATCAAGTTGATTTAAATCAAGCCTTTTTACTAGTGATTCAAATCGTGATTCAAATCGACCGGATTTAAATCAAATCCACGCTGAGTGACAAAATCACTCCCCCCTCCTTATTCCTTCTCTTATTTTCATCCAGAGATTTCCATCTCTGCTTCCTGCCAACAGATGGCATTGAAGGGTGAAGAGAAAAATAATAAGCAGGCCTTTGGACGCGGCATTTTAAAAACAAAAACACGGAAAAGAAGTGGCATCAGGCATGTAATCTGTCCACTATGCTTTCCTTAAACCCTAGAATCATGGGACCGGAAGGGACCTTGGAGGTCTTCTAGTCCAACCCCCTGCGTAGGCAGGAAACCCTATACCGTTTCAGACAAATGGCTATCCAACATTCTTCTTAAAAACTTCCAGTGTTATAGCATACACCACTTCTGGAAGCAACTTCTGTTCCACTGATTCATTGTCCTAAGTGTTAGGAAATTTCTCCTTAGTTCTAGGTTGCTTCCCTCCTGGTTTAGTTTCCACCCATCGTTTTTTGCCCTGCAAAAAATAAAAACCTATTTCTATTTAGTTCTAGGTTGGATCTCTCTTTAACTAGCTTCCATCCACTACATCTTATCCTGCCCCCTGGTATACTACAGAATAAGTTTGAATCAGAATCAGAAAGAAGAGAGCTGGAAGGGAACTTGGGGGTCTTCTAGTCCAGCCCCCTGCCCAAGGCGAGAGACCTTATACCCTTCTGGAAAACCTCCAGCGACAGGAGCACAACATCAGGAATTTTCCTCTTTGGTTCTAGGTTGGATCTCTTTTTTAAAACAAGCTTCTACCTACTCCATACTACTTCTGGTCCTGTCCTCTTATACCCTAAATAAGAAGTTTGAATCAGGATACCGAAGAGCTGGAAGGGACCTTGGAGGTCTTCTAGTCCAGTCCACTGATCAAACAGAAGCTCCTACACACCCTCTTCTTTGCGCCAGCCCCTCCACTAGGGAAAGACTGCTATCACGCCACCCTCTAATCCTTCTCTTTGTTAGGCCAGACATAATTACCCCCCACCCCAACCTTTCATCACACAATTTAGCCTCCAGACAAAACTGTCCACCCTGTGTGTTTCTCCCTGCAGCTGCCAAAGTCCAATTTTGCAAGCGGGGAACCCCAACTTAGCATGCACCCCCTGGCCAACATGGCGCTCCCACCCCCTTACCCAAGCCAGCTAAGGCTGCTGGGAATTGGAGTCCAACAACCCCATCTCTGTCTGTCTGTCTCTCTGTCTGTCTCTCTCTGTCTCTCTGTCTGTCTGTCTATCTATCTATCTATCTATCTATCTATCTATCTATCTATCTATCTATCTATCTATCATCTATCTATCATCTATCTATCTATCATTTATCTATCTATCTATCTACCTACCTACCTACCTCTCTGTCTCTGTGTAACTATCTATATATCATTCTCTCTCCCTCTCTCTCTCTCTCTCTATATATATATATATAGTTCTATCTATCTCTTTGCCTTGCCTCCCTCCCTCCCTCTCTCTATATATCACTGTCTCTGTTTATTTATCTATATATCATTCTCTCTCCCTCTCTCTCTCTACCTACCTACCTACCTACCTCTCTGTCTCTGTGTAACTATCTATATATCATTCTCTCTCTCTCTCTCTATCTATCTATATATATACACACACACACACATACACACACATACACACATATATATATAAAATTCTATCTATCTCCTTGCCTTGCCTCCCTCCCTCTCTCTATATATATCTCACTGTCTCTGTTTATTTATCTATATATCATTCTCTCTCTTTCTATCTATCATCTATCTATCTATCTATCATCTATCTATCTATCTATCTAATCACTGTTTCTCTATGTGTGTGTGTATGTGTGTGTGTATATATATATATATATATATATATATATATATATATATATATATATATACACACACACACACACACACACACACACACACATATATATATATATACATGTATATGTATGTATATATATATATGTGTGTTATATTTGTGCTGATATATTTGTGCTATATATATATATATATGTATACGTATACCTACACACACACACACAAAATCACTGCCTGTCTGTCTGTCTCTACCTCTCTAAACTGTCTCTATCCCCCCTCTCCCCCTCCCCACTTCAGTTTCGTAAAGGGGGACCACCTCTCCGCAGGCGGGATGCCGCTGTCGGGACCCCCACCCCACCCCCATCCCTTTCCCTCTTTCTAAAGACACGCAGAGCCCCCTCCCCACCCAAGAAGCCCACTGGAGCCGCTTGCCAAGCGCGTCTCAGCTTCGCATCCCAGAGAAAGAGAGAAGGGGGGGGGCAGAAAAGTTGGCTTACTTTCGTTGGGGACCCCCTCCGGATCGACCCTCCGTCTCCTGCCGTCCTCTAAGGTCAAGATCAGGGGGACGTCGTCCTCTTCGAGGCACCCAGCCATGGAGAGGGGGAGAAGAAGCCCACCGCCCTCCCCGAACCGGCTCTGCTGCACGGGGCGCTCCTGGTTTCCCCCCCCCCCCTCCCTTTCTCCTTTCCTTGTTTGTTTGATGATCAAAGCGGGAGCCCGTCTCGGGGATTTGCCGGCGTTCCCATGATCTTGGGCCAACGCGTGTCGGCAAAAAGTGTCGTTTGCAAAAAAAGAAAAGAAAAGAAGAAGAAATGCAATGCAATGCAATGCAAATGGAATTGCAAACGCCAAGGGCTCTTTCCCGTTTTCGGGCCTCCGCAGCTTTTCTTTCCGACGAGTTAGGAAGGAGGAGGAAGAGGAGGAGGAGGAGGAGGAGGAGGAAGCAGCCAAACACGAGTCCAAAGGAGGCGGGGAAGCAGGCAGCGCGTAAATAAAGCGTGGGAACCTCCAACTTCCCTCCCTCTTCCTTTAAAAAAAAATCTCTTTTCAACCCAGGCTTCTAACCCTGGTTTGCAATCATCGTGGTTAGTCCAGGGCTTGCAGAGGTCATTTAAAGAGAAGTTTTTTTCTTTCTTCCTTTTGCAATATGTGCTCCAGTTTCCGCCCCCACCCTTTCCGACTTCTTTTTAACAGAGTTGGAAGGGACATTAGAGGTCATCTAGTCCAACCCCCAATCTCACACACACACACACCCCGCTCAAGCAGGAGGAGACCCTGCAAGCGGGATACTTTGCAAATGTGCCTTGCTAACCAAAGTGGGCGAAGGAGCCGGCTAGGAAGACGTTGAGACCCTCCAGTTAATCCCTTTTAATGCAAAGCGGGCTGATGACTTTTGCAAGAGTCCTTTTTATTTGCGGTTTGGTGGGGAAAAAGCGAGGCTTGCAACCCGGGGAAGTGGGGAGAAGGATTATTTATTATTATTATTATTATTATTATTATTATTATTGTTATTATTATTATTTTAAAAAGATGTATTTTTGCAAGTTGTAATGCTATCTATAGACATTCCCTGGGAATAATAATACGGATTTAAGTTCGCATCCCTAGGATTGCACCACTCATCTCCCAACCTGCAGCCTTGGAAGGATGTGGGACCACAATTTCCATCATCCCCAACCAGCAAGAGATTATTAGGAGCTATTAAATAGAAGGTATTTAATTAATGTCTCCACTCTACATGCAGCACAAGCAGCGTCCTATTGGTACCCGGAAGTGGTGGTAGAATCCTTGTTTACCGCGTTCCCTAGAGGCTTTAGGAGCGCGCATGCGCTATTGGCTTGCCCTTTTCCGACGTCCTGTCCTGGAATGCGCTACGCCTCTACTACCGCGAAGAGATAAGGAAACGTATGGTTGCCTGCAAACGCCGGTTCTCTATCAAGGTTGCCGCCAGTTAAACGGCCAGAATTAGCCCTTGTACAACAAGTATAAGAGTTCATTTGAGTATCTGGATCACAGCCTGTTTATAAATTCGTTTAACTTCAGGCGATGTATCGCTCTCTTTCCGCTTGGCCTCCCACTAAGGTCAACTGACAACCCGAAGTGTATGCCACCTTCTCTTACTATCGTATCCATGCCCACTTTAAGAGGCACGTGGGAAGTGGGAGGAGCAAGGCGCCATCGCATTGACGCCTCTTATTGGCCACGTCTTGGCTGTCGGAACGACCACAGTGGGAGCAACGAGGGCTTCGATTGGCTAGTAAAAGCTCCCCCTCCTCACGCGGTCCAGCGTTACCCGGTAACGAGAGGACTTTACGGAAGGGAAGCCGTTGTCATGGTAACCGTGGGGGGGGGCTTTCGCTTTTAGGTCGGGTGAGTTGCAAAAGTTAAAAATGATGCTTTTCCTGCACGGGTTATATTTTATACTAATTATATTAATTAATAATATATCGTTTTATAATATTGCAGATCATTTTATTACATTTGTTTATATGGCATTATTGCATTGAAATGTTATACAATATTATACTCCATTTCTATTATATTACTAATTTTATTATGATTTTATTATGATTTTATTATGATTTTATTATGATTGCTTAAGGCAGGTTTGACATTTTTATCCACCTACAGAGCACAGGTAGTCCTCAAGTGACAGCAACTCAGTGACCATTCAGAGTCACAACAGCGGTGGGGGAAAAAGTGACTTATGGCCATTTTTCACACTTAACAACCGTTGCAGCATCCCTGCGGTCCCGTGATCAAAATCCAGATGCTTGGCAACTGACTCACATTTATGACGGTTGCGGTGTCCCAGGGATCCCGTTTTGCAACCCGGCAACCAGCCAATTCAATGGGAAAAATCAGATTCGCTTAACGACCATGTCACTAATTGAACAACTGCAATGATTCACTTAAGAACAGCGGCAAGAAAAGTCATGCAAATGGAGCAAACTCACTGAATAAATGTTTCAGTTAGCAACATACATTTTGGGTTCAATTGGGGTCATCACTCAAGGACTACCTGTATAATTATAATTATTATTATTATATTTCATTTTTATTATTCGTCTGTTCATCACACAGCCAGATGTTCAAACAAGATTTGGTATTTTGGTTCGCCTATCGAGTCCTTCCCATCAAGATAGGCAGATGTTATTATTTAATAATATTAAAGATATCATCGCAGGATGTCAGCTGTTCCAAGCCAAGCTGCCTTTTTGCAATTGACCGATGGGGATTTTGTCAACGCCGACGGAGTTCAAGGGATGCTCCAGATCATTATTAGGGCTGGTAACGCCATCAGCCAGTCTCAATTTGGTATTTTTATCCATCCAGTCAGTCCTTCCCATGAATCTGGGATAGGCAGAGGTGGTTGTTTGTTGGTATTAAAGCTATCCTCGCAGGATGTAAACTGTTCTAAATTAAAGCTGTCTTTTTGCAATTGACTGATGGGGATTTTGTCAATGCCGATGGTGTTCAAGGGGGGCTGACGATCAGGTGGGAAATTCATCAGGTTCTGGAGAACCGGTAGAGGAAATTTTGAGTTCGCAGAACCGGCAAATACCACCTCTGGCTGGCCCCAGAGTGGGATGGGAATGGAGATTTTGCAGTACCCTTCCTCTGAAGTGAGGGAGGGGGAGAATGGGGATTTTGCAGTATCCTTTCCCTACCACACCCACCGAGCCATGCCCACAGAACCGGTAGTAAAAAAAAAAATTGAATTTCCCCACTGCTCCAGATGTTTTGGGATTGTACCTAAGGCAGCTATCATTATCGGTATCCCCTTTGCTTTATTGTTCATTTCAATCATTATTTTATTATAAGGTTACACAGTCCTTGTTTTATCTTTATCTTCAGGAGGAAATAGCGAGGGTCGTGTCTGAGACTCTTTCCCACGTTACATTTCCGCCCTGGACTCCGATGCCTCTTCTCTGAACATTGGTTTCCTCTCTTCGTTCTGTCCCTCAAGGTTAATCCTCGCGCCCATTGCTCCGTCTTAGAATCCTCTTCCTCGGGGCTCCTAAAACAAAGGCATTCGAACAACCGAAGCCTTGCCGGGAGATTCAAAAGCAGCAGAAAAGATGACGACGGAATTGGTCTCCACGTCTTACGAGCTGGTGGATTCCATCCGCCCGAAAAAGGCTATCCGAGCTCCCTTAAGGATCTTGGATCCCGCTCGGTCGAAGCTGAGCACTGTTGAGACCAAGAGGATCATATCCGTCTTGGATGAAACCATCTTCAAGATAGAACTGGTCAGTGTCTTCTCCCACGTCATCGAGAACCTCGATGATTTTAAGCCCTTCTTGGGTCCTGACCTCACGGGAGCCTTCCGAGAACATTTCCGGCTCTCAAACATCCTGGAATGTATGCTGTCCCACCCGGAAGAAGAAAATATGCTCTATATAGGCTCCGGGAAGGGAACTTTCTTTGGCCTAGTGGATCCCGATGGCCATCTCACGTTGCATGTTCAAGGCCTTAAAAGCTCGGTCCGAAATATCCTACGCCTGCTTTACACCAACACTGGCGCTTGCCAAGCTCTGAAAGAGGTGTCTTACACCAGGGACCCGTCCGTCCACAAATTTATTCATTGCTTGTCCAAGCAGAGGGGCTTCCTCTTCGAGCAGCTCCTCACCACCCCTCTAGAAGAAAAGGAGAAATCTCGGTTTTTGTACGAAGTCTTCCAGAGAGACAAGAAAAACACGGAGACCGCGGCAACTCTGGAAGACGAACTTACTGCAGCCGTGCAGAATAGGGATGAGGAGGTAGGATGGTTGTTGTGCCGTAGGCTTCCCCAGCAGCACGAAGCCGATAAACTCCTCGTCCTGATAAACCCCTTTTATTTCATGGACAGTGAATTCCTCTCCAGCAAAGTCTTTCCTCTCCCACAGTCTTTCGAGAGAGTTCACAATTACCGACCTTGATCAGGCTTGGAGAGTAGCCAAGCCGATATCTTTCAGACGCCACAATATTTGGCAGGAATGCAGGAATGAACTAATTGTCTCCTGCAAACTCCACTCCCCTTTCGCTCCTCTTTTATTCCCTATTCACCGTCCACCTGCGGCCTTACTCCCAAGTCGACCCTCCTGCAAACTCCACTCCGCTTTCGCTCCTCTTTTATTCCCTCTGGGAGGGGCCATTCACCACCCACCTGTGGCTTTACTACCAAGTCGACCCCTGTTCTTTAGCTGTTCCCTTCGTCTGGCAACTCTGCGCATGCGCACACTTGGGAACAGGCTCCAGCTGCTCTTCTGCCCCACGGATATCCGACTCCGAAGGCAGCTGATAACTGTCGGACAGCCCTGGCCCCATTTCTGCCTCCGGTGTAGAGCCCTCGTCCGAGCCTTCCCCAGACTCCAGGATTGGCCCATCTTCCTCCCCAACCTCCTCACTGTCTGAGTCAGCCACCAGCTCTGCCGGCTGCTGGCGGGCCACAACAGTGGTGGAGCTAAGCAGGCAGGATCTAACTGTGGTCCATTTGGCCGGCCAAACACGAGATTTAACGAGTTGCCAAAATGGGCTGTTTCCCTTGGAAAACCAGATCGTAAGCAAAAAAAAAAAAGGGAGCATAGATTTAACCGTAAGAGCCAGTGTGGTGTAATGATGAAGATGCCGAGTTAGAAAATGGGAGTTCTAGAACTCTGGTCTCACCTTAGGCATCAAGCCAGCGGGTTGAGCTTGGGCCAGGCGCTTTCTCTCAACCCTAGTAAGGCGGCAATGACAAACCCCTGAAACTTTGATAAGACTTTGGGCGGGCAGTTTCGAAGAAACAGACATGATTGAATGGGAAGGGGGAAAAAAAGAGAGAAATAATAGAAAAACACTTGAGAACTAGTTAGGTCCGGCGACTGGGCTAAAAACTGGGAAACTGAGTTGTAGTCCTGCTGTTAGGCATGACCTTGAGCCAGCCTCTCTCCCTCAGCCCTAGGAAAGAGGCAATGGCAAATCCTTGCCAAGAAAAACTACAGGTAGCCTCAGACAACTAGACGTGATTGAAGGGAAGATCAATTTTTTAAAAAATACATTTGACTAGCAATAGCAATAGCAGTTAGACATATACCGCTTCATAGGGCTTTTAGCCTTCTCTAAGCGGTTTACAGAGTCAGCATATTGCCCCCAACAATCTGGGTCCTCATTTTACCCACCTTGGAAGGATGGAAGGCTGAGTCAACCTTGAGCTGGTGAGATTTGAACCGCCGAACTGCAGCTAGCAGTCAGCTGAAGTAGCCTGCAGTGCTGCACTCTAACCACTGCGCCACCTCGGCTCACTAGAGAGATGGCCCTCGATTTATGACCGTAATTGAGTCTGACATATTTGTCAGCTTCAAGATAAGATAACTTTTTCATGCCAAACCTGGAGAGAGATTATCCATCCTCGACTTGCGACCACCAGCTCACCCACAGATATGTTGGGCTCAATGTTGGTCGTAATTTGAGGACCACCTGTATTAGTGACTATGTCTCTAGGGAGGGGAACTGGACCCTTCAATGAGAGTGGTGCGAGAGGTGAAGCTCTGGCCTCACAATCAGGAGGCTGGGAGTTCGATTCTAGGTAGAGGCAGATATTTCTCTCCCTCGGCACAATGGGAACATATCTGCTGAACAAAACACTGCTCTGGCGACAGGAAAGGCATCTGGCCATCCACACCCTCTGCTAGCTCCATTCAGTTGCCGAGACTCCACCCCGCCAGGGATTATGGGGTCGTTAAATGATGATGAACTGGACCCTTCAACAAAAAAAATCTTGTCCAGCTTTGACTGCTGGGACCAATTTCGACTCCGCTAATCCTCAACAGGGATATTCTAAGTGTGGTTTGGATCCAGTGGGTCTTTTCAGAAGATTCCACCCAGCTGGAGAGTTGGATTCCAAAGTTGTCGTTTCTTCTTCTTCTTCTTCTTCTTCTTCTTCTTCTTCTTCTTCTTCTTCTTCTTCTTCTTCTTCTTCTTCTTCTTCTTCTTCTCCTTCTCCTTCTCCTTCTCCTTCTTCCTTCTTCCTTCTTCCTTCTTCCTTCTTCCTTCTTCCTTCTTCCTTCTTCCTTCTTCCTTCTTCCTTCTTCCTTCTTCTTCTTCCAGATTTCCAAGAAGAACGCCGTCATCAAAGACCTGAAAACCCACTTGTACAATCTGGCCAAGTTCTCCGAAAGCCAAATCCAGCACACGCGGGCGGAAGCCGAGAAGCAGCACAAAACGGAGGTGCGCACTTCCCAGTCGAAATGCGCCAAGCTGCAACAGGAGCTGCAGCAGCTGCGGGCTCAGTTCAACGCCCTGGTGGCTGAAGACCGAGAGGTGGAACTCAACCATCGGAAGGTGAGTCCCGGCGGAGGCTGAGCAGAGAAACCAGTCTTAAGAGCAGTGACTGTGAGAGGGATCTTGGAGTCTTAGTGGACATTAGTGGGATTCAAATAATTTAGCAACCGGTTTTCTGCCCTAATGACCGGCTGGGTAGGTGTGGCTCGGTGGTCATGTCACTGGTTGGGTGTGGCCAACTCAATGTCACTCACGTTGATGGGCGCTTCACCTTAGGCTGTTACAATGCAATAAGCTGTTACAATGTTAACAGGAGAGGCAGTTTCTGCAAGCAGGGCAATAAAGATGAGGCTAGAAACAACACCAGAATGTTCCTTTCCTGCCTTCCTTACAGGATTAGCCCTGTAAAGTGGGGAAAAACCAAAAGGAGATTTCTTCCAACAACCGGTTCTCCGAACTGCTTAGAAAGTTACCAACCGGTTTGCCCGAATAGGTGCGAACCGGCTGAATCCCACCACTGGTGGACAGCCAGTTAAATGGGAGCCAGCCGTGTGCGGCGGTAGCCAACACAATCCTAAATTGCATTAACAGAAGGATACAATCAAGACCAAGGGAGGTACTAATGCCACTCTATAAAGCCTTAGTAAGACCATACCTAGAGTATTGCATCCAGTTTTGGTCACCACACTATAAAAAGATTTTGAGACTCTAGAAAGAGGGTAGAGAAGAGCAACCAGGATGATGAGGGGACTGGAGGCTAAAACATACGAAGAGCGGTTGCAGGAACTGGGCCTGGCTAGTCAAGAGAAGGACCAGGGGAGACAGGATAGCAACCTTCCAATATTTGAGGGGCTGCCACAGAGAGGAAGGGGTCAACCTGTTTTCCAGCTGAAGGCCAGACAAGGAAGAACGGATGGAAACTGACCAAGGAGAGATTCAACCTGGAAATAAGGAGGAATTTCCTGACAGAGCAATCAACCAGTGAAACAGAAGCTGCCTTCGGAAGTTGTGGGAGCTTCATCACTGGAGGCTTTCAAGAAGAGACTGAAATGGTGTAGGGTCTCCTGCTTGGGTGCGGGGTTGGACTAGATGACCTACAAGGTCCCTTCCAACTCTATTAATTAATCTAATCTCTAATCTATGAAACACATTTGCACACCCTGTGTGCAATGACCCTGTGTGCAATGATGACCTACAATAGATGACCTACAGATGACCTGTTAATCTGTTATTATTCTGTATTCAGAGGTTGTGGGAGCTTCATCCCTGGAAGCTTTCAAGAAGAGATAGGACTGTCATCTGTCCGAAATGGTGTAGGGTCTCCTGCTTGGGCGGGGGGTTGGACTAGATGACCTACAAGGTCCCTTCCAACTCTATTAATTAATCTAATCTCTAATCTATGAAACACATTTGCACACCCTGACAGCAGCCGTCCCCCAACCTTCAAGACCGGAATCATAATTTTTGCTGCCAAGCTGACCATTTTTACTCTGATCTTATTTCCTTTTTAGAAAAAATACAAGGTGGAAATGGAGATAGAAAACTGGGTCCAAAAATACGATATCGAAATGATTGAAAAGCAGGTAAAATATGAGCTTCTTCCCTTTTCCCTCGTTGAGCTATTCTTGAGAATGACGGTGCGGTGGCCTAGAGGTAGCGCTCTTGCCTCACGCTCAGGAGGCTGTGGGTTCGATCCCAGGCAGAGGCAGATGTTTCTCTATCTGGGCGCGATGGGTTAGGGGTCTGATGTGAACTCCACGCAGGCGTCGGGAAGGGCATCCGGCCAGTATGAGTGCCATTTCATGGCCCCAACTCCCCCCCCCCCGATGTGAGGGATTAAAAGGAGAAAAAAAAGCTATTTTCCTCTTGAGAGATCATGTGCAAAAATAAGTAGACAGGTCTTTTAAACTAAGGCTTAATTATTATTGTATTTCATTCTAATTTCATTTTAAATTGTGTTTTATTCCAATTTCCTTTTAAATTTTATTTTATCTAATTCATTTTAAACTTCTCATCAAATTTTAGTAATAATTTGTTTCTGGAACTCTGCGCTTTGATATGGCCGAAGGACCAATCAATCAATAAAAATCAACTAATCAATACTAAGCCTTAATTGCAGGATAAATCCTCCTTATGGCATTCCTGCCATTGAGATTATGACCTTAGTTAGATTTCACCATGCTGTTCTCGCCTTCTCTCCACTCTCCGGGCTCTTGGATCAGGAGCAGGTGGTCCTTGCTCCTCGCCTGAGCTCTGTCTCTCATGTTCATCCTGCCCCTGTTCCACCTGTCTACAAGATATCCTACTCCTGAAAAGCCCAGGCCTGACTGGTCCTGCCCTTCCCCATTTTCCTCCAAAGCCAAAGAAGTCGCCCCCTCAATCTCTTGTATTCCAGCTCAGATTCAGGCTCCAACAGGGGCATGACACTTCCTTGTGAGATTCAGGTAACCCAGTGTTTCCCAACTTCGGCAGCTCGAAGATGGGTGGCCTTTGCTGGCTGGGGGTTGGACTAGATGACCTACAAGGTCCCTTCCAACTCTGTTTTTTTTTCTTTATTTCTTTTTTTTATTAAAAGTTTTAATGAGTTTTACAATTATATACCTTCCACCTCCCTCCGCCCCGATCCCATATCCCCTCCCCCCTCCCCCCCACCAACCTCCCAGAGCAAATACAGGGGATAAACATTTAGCAACCATATACTAATAATAGTTAATAAACTAACTTTAGCGTCATCCCTCCCTTGTACTTTAACTCCCTTTTTGTAAAGCTAACTTTAGATAAGTTGTAACATTCCTTGCTCATTCATTCATAAGCTATCTGAAGTTTCTTAGTCCCATATTTATTTTGAATATAATCAGTCCATCTTCTCCATTCCAGCTTGTATTTCTCATCTGAATGGTCCTTGAGGTATGCTGATATTTTAGCCATCTCTGCTAGGTTTGTTACTTTTAACGTCCATTCTTGAATGATAGGCAATTCTTCCTTCTTCCAGTACTGCGCCACCAACAATCTTGCTGCTGTTGTTAAATTCAGAATCAAGTTAGTCTCTATAACTGTACAGTCTGTAATTATACCTAACAAGAATAACTGAGGAGTAAACTTTATGCTCTTTTTAAGAATACTTTGAATAATCCACCATATTTTTATCCAAAATGCTTTGACCTTTTTACAAGTCCACCATATATGGTAATATGTAGCATCAGCACAATCACATCTCCAGCATTTAGGTTGTAAATTCAGATACATACAAGCTATTTTAGGTTCTAAATGCCATCTATAAAACATCTTGTAGAAATTCTCTCTCAGGTTTTGGGCTTGCGTAAATTTTACGTTTCTTACCCATATCTTTTCCCATGTTTCCATCATTATTGGTTCCTCAAAATTTTGTGCCCACTTTACCATACAGTCTTTAACTAGCTCTGTTTCAGAATCTATTTCTATCAATATATTATATAACCTTTTTATATGCATTTGACTTTGGTCCCTAATTTGTTTTACTAAGTTATCCTCATTTTGCATAATACCAATTTTCTGGTCCTTTTTTTCATCTGGCCTGTAGCTGCCCATACTGAAACCAGGTTTGAATTACCCTTTTCTCTTTCAGTACATTCAGAGGTTTTAACTGTAATACACCTCTTTTTATGGTAAGAAGCTGTCTGTATGTGGTTACATCCTGTTTTTCTTCTATGCTTATATTCTCTTCTATTCCAACTCTGTTAATCTGTAATCTGCTAGGCTTCCGGCAAGGGAAATCAATGGGGGGGGGGGGATTTGCTTAAGGAGCCCAGAGATTCACTTAAAGCTGCTGCGATTCGCTTAACAAGTGTTAAGTGTTCGGAGTGTTCGGAGACTACAGTTGGTCCAGAATGCAGCCGCGCGAGCAATATCGGGTGTACCTCGGTACACCCATGTTACACCTATCCTCCGCGAGCTGCACTGGCTCCCTATTGGTCTCCGGACGCGCTACAAAGTGCTGGTGATTACCTTTAAAGCCCTACATGGCCTTGGACCTGGATATCTGAGAGACCGCCTCCTGCTGCATACCTCCCAACGGCCGATAAGAACTCACAGGCTAGGCCTCCTCCGGGTGCCGTCGACCGGACAATGCCGGCTGGCGACCACTGGGGGGGAGAGCCTTTTCTGTAGCTGCTCCGGCTCTGTGGAACGATCTACCAGCAGAGATCCGGACCCTTCCTACTCTCGCGGCCTTCCAAAAAGCCACCAAAAACCTGGCTGTTCCGGCAGGCCTGGGGTTGTTGATTTATAAATCAGGTCCAACTAATTGCAAATCCAGCTAAGCCAAATGTATGTTGTGTTCCTTAAACTGTTTTTGTTTCTCTCCCCTATTTGTTATTTTATTTTATCTTGTATTTGTAAGCCGCCCGGAGTCCTCCAGGGTTGGGCGGCATATAAGCTCATTAAATTACGAATTAATTGAGAATGATAATAAATTATATTGCATGGAAGATGGAATTCTTGGTATTAAATATTATGGATGTTCAGCTAAAATAGGATATGAGGATTTGATGTCAATAGGGGACTTTACAAACAAGTAAATGAAATGTCAGCATGTGGTTATGGATTAACTCTTTGGCATAGTTAAGCTTGAAGGATGTTTAAATAACTGTAGCTAACTAGAAGTGGAGGTATAATGATGTCAATATGGTAAACATTTGAGTTAAGATATTTGAATTAATATGAATTAATGGAAGAGATGCACCAAAACATATTGTAACCAGCTGATATACTTTTTTTATATATATAATATATACCTGTTTTTGTTTTTTTTTTTCTTTTTTCCTCCCTGCCTTGTTTTTTGTTCTTTTTGTCTTCTTTGTTTTTGTCTTTTTTGTTTTTGTTTTATTGTTTTGATTTTTTCTTTTCCCACTGGTGTGGGCATGTATTGTTTAAGATTATTATTATTATCAATATTTTTAAATAATAATTACAGCCAAATTAAAATGGATATATGACGATGGTGATATGTATGAATATCTGAGTTAAAACACTTGAGTTAATATGAGTTATGTTTGTTGACTGTGGAGGAGATGTACCAAAGTTTATTTGTGACTGACTGATACATTTTCTATAACATGTAAAGAAAGATGTTGTATTTGTACAATAAGAGCCAAGGTGGCGCAGTGGTTAAATGCAGCACTGCAGGCTACTGCTAGATCAGCAGGTCAGCAGGTTCAAATCTCACCGGCTCAGGGTTGACTCAGCCTTCCATCCTTCCGAGGTGGGTAAAATGAGGACCCAGATTGTTGGGGGCAATATGCTGACTCTCTGTAAACCGCTTAGAGAGGCCTGAAAGGCCTATGAAGCGGTATATAAGTCTACTGCTATTGCTATTTGTTTTTAAATTGAAATTTAAAAAAAACAAATTTTAAAAAAAACAACGAATTAATTAACCATGGCAAGTGAAAGAAAATAAAAAAGGGCTCATAAAACTTCGACTCCTTCCATTCCCCCAGGAGGAAATCGATGAGATCGATGAAGTCTATGTGGTCGAGAAGGAGGATTTGGCCCACCTGCGGGAGAGATACACCCGGCTGGACGAGGAATACTGCCAGATCGTGGAGGAGAGGAAGGTGAAGCAGGAACAGAAAGACAAAGCGGAGAAGGAGCTGGCCATCCTGGCCCGCGCTGCGACTCTCATCCAGGCCGTCTGGAAGGGCTACTTAGTGAGGTCGTTGTTACGGAGCAAAAGGAAGAAGAAGGGGAAGGGGAAGAAGGGCAGGAAATAAGCGTTGGTCAACGCCTGGCCGTTCTCTTCTTTTGGGGATGGGCTGCCCCGGAGAGGGATGGGGAACCCTTGGAAGGTTCTGGGACACCCTTTAATAAAGTTGATCCTTTAAAAAGATGGGGGACCTGTCAAAATCATTCTCCCCCCCCCCCAACCCCAAATCTCTCTTATCTCGAATTGAAAAGGGAGAAACATCGCAGAGAGCAGAGGTCTTTGGTGCTCTCTGAGCTTGGCTGTTTTTTTCTTATAGACATTTCATTAGGTAACATCATCAGTGCTATAAGGGCCTGGGGTTTAGGAGGAGGAGGAAGAAGAAGAAGAGGAGGAGGAGGAGGAGGAGAAGGAGGAGGACTGTAAGGTCCTTGATGCTCTCTGAGCTTGTTTGCTTTCTTGCAGACGTTTCATTACCCCACTAGGTAACATCATCAGTGCTAGAAGGGCCTGGGGTTTAGGAGGAGGAGGAGGAAGAAGAAGAGGAGGAGGAGGAGGAGGAGGAAGAAGAAGAGGAGGAGGAGGAGGAGGAGGAAGAAGAGGAGGAGGAGGAGGACTGTAAGGTCCTTGATGCTCTCTGAGCTTGTTTGCTTTCTTGCAGACGTTTCATTACCCCACTAGGTAACATCATCAGTGCTAGAAGGGCCTGGGGTTTAGGAGGAGGAGGAGGAAGAGGAGGAGGACTGTAGGGTCCTTGATGCTCTCTGAGCTTGTTTGCTTTCTTGCAGATGTTTCATTACCCCACTAGGTAACATCATCAGTGCTAGAAGGGAGTGGGGTGTGCAAAGAGAAGGAGGAGGAAGACTGTGGAGTCCTTGGTGCTCTCTGAGTTGGCTTTTTTTTCTCGCAGATGTTTCTTTACCCAACTAGGTAACATCATCAGTGCTAGAAGGGTGTGGGGTTTGTGGAGAGGAGGAGGAGGAGGACTGTGGGGTCCTTGGTGCTCTCTGAGCTTGCTGGTTTTCTTGCAGACGTCTCATTACCCAACTAGGTAACATCATCAGTGCTAGAAGGGAGTGGGGTGTGCAGAGAGGAGGAGGACGACAAAAAACAGGCACAGAAAAAAGTGGTTTTGTTTGTTTATATAATGTGATATGTTATGTCAACTTGGCCCATTGCCATTTATTCACTAACGACAACGAAGCAAATCAAAGCAGGAGCCAAATTCCCCCCCCCCCACCTTTCTATCCCAGCCAAGCTCCATCCGACTTTGTTTTAAACACTAATTTTAAAAAGTACGCTGGAAACCAAGACACTGTCAAACAAACCATCGGGGACAAAACATACTCTACATTTACGGAAACGCTCTTAGCGTCTTCCAGAAGAACCGCAATGATGATGAGGGATCTGGGTTCGAAATCCACCAATGGTTGAGGATGCTAGCTATGACTTGTCTATCGGAGAGACAGTAGAGGGGGTGATATGACAGCTGCCTTCCAGTACTTGAGAGGGTGTCCCAGAGAAGGGGGGTGGGGGGGGTCAACTTATTGTCCAAAGCACCAGAAGTCATGGATGGGAGATCTTTAAAAGAGAGATACAACCTACAAATAAATAAAAAAACCAGAACGATTATAATCAGTGGAACAGCTTGCCTTCAGAACTTGCGGGTGCTCCAACACTGGAGGCTTTCCCCTCAAAAGAGAGAGAGAGACTGGAATGGAATAAGGTCTCCTTTGAGCAGAGGGTTGGACTAGAAGACCTCTGAGGTCCCTTGCAGCCCTATAATTCTCTCTTCTAAGTTTGGAAGAAAAGTATACAGGTAGTCCTCAGCTTACGACCAAAATTGAGAACCAAATTTCTGCACTTCAGGGAGATGTTTGTTAAGGGAGTTTCGCCTCCTTTTATGAGCTCATTTCCATCCATCCATCCATCCATCCATCCATCTATCCATCATCCATCCATCTACCTCTATCATCCATCCATCCATCCATCTACCTCTATCATCCATCCATCCATCTCATCCATCCATCTCTATCATCTACCTACCTACCTACTTACCTACCTACCCATCTACCTATCTCTATCATCTATCCATTCATCTATCCCATCCATCCAGCTATCTCCCCCACCTCCATCCATCCATCCATCCATCCATCCATCCATCTATCTATCATCTATCTACCTCCCTACCTATCTCTATCATCCATTTATCCATCCATCCATTAATTCATCTATCCCATCCATCCACCTCCCTCCCTCCGTCCGTCCGTCCGTCCATCCATCCATCTATCTATTTATCTATCTATCTAAAAATGGCTGTGTGCGTGTGTTCCAGCATAACTCCGGAACTCCTGGAACAATTAAATTGGTACACAGATGACTTCCTCTCTGGAAAAAAATACTGTGGGGGTAAGGCACCCCTAACACTCCTAGGGATGTGGGTTCTGTTAAGATACTGCCTGTTGTGCCTTAAAATGGCTTCTACCGTACTGCCTTAAAAAGGGCTTCTACTCTACAGCGCCGTGGAGTTGCCATGGTAATGGCTTCACAATACCCCACAAGGGGGCTCCCTCTGGTAAGAGGGAAAAATCCAACGTTAGAAATGGCGTTTGGTCGAGACATTTCCCCCCTATAAATAAATACCCGGGCAATGCTGGGTTATCATCTAGTTCTTAATAAAGTGAATCACTGCAGATGCTCAATTAGTAACCTGGTTCTTAAGTGAATCCAGCTTCCTCATTCATTCCGGGTGTCCGAAGGGGATCAGGCGACCCCGGGACGTAGCAGCGGTCATAAGCACGAAACGGTTGCCACGCGTCGGAATTTGGATCGAGCGATCCCGGGGTTGCTAAAAAGCTCGCGAGTGTGAAAAACGACCATAAATGTTACTTTTTTTTCGGGGCCGTCGTAACTTTGAATTGTCGCTAAATGAACTGTTGAGGACCACCTGTGGTGGGGCAGATGATATTCACGTGAACGCTTTGAAATCCAATCTTTTCGTGTAGTTTCTTAAATGGCTCTTTTTATTTTGCTATTTGCCTTTCGATGCCATCTGTTGGCAGAAAGCAGAGATGGAAATCTATGGGCTAAATAAGGAATTTATTCCTAAATAGGGAAGCTGGAGAGGCAGCATAAAAAACATGATTTCTGTCTCAGAATAAAATCAAACACTTAATATTACACGTCATAACGGCAGCAAGCATCATCGGCGCGCAGAATTGGAAAAACAAAAATACAACAGAAGAACACGCGATAAAAATATATATATTAGAATGCGCTGAAATGACTCACGAAAGAAATAAAAGATAAAGAAGAATCTATTACTCAGAATGGAATTTATGGTACAAACGGCTAGAAGGAAGATGCAAATAATAAGAAAGCAATAAAGGGGTGGATGGGAAGTTTAAGAAATAAGAAAATAATCATAAAACCGCAGAATTAACAAGAGGGGAGGAAATGTAAGATGGACTGTAAATAAAATAGTACTGAATAAGATAAGTAAGAGAAACATATGTACATAGAAGGATAGAAGGATCGAAGATGTATAGAAATAAGTACATGGAAAGAATAATAGGAATAACTATATGAGAAGATGAAAATGTGTAAAAATAGACAGACAGACAGACAGAGATAGAGGTATATAAAGGTATATAAAAATAGATAGATAGATGATAGATAGATAGATTTGTAGATTTGTAGATTTGTAGATTTATTTATTTATAGGCCCCTTTTAGATAGATAGATAGATAGAGATATAGATAGGTAGATAGATAGATGATAGATAGATAGATAGATAGATAGATAGATAGATAGATAGATAGAAAGAAGTAGTATAATGGATGCTTAACGATGTAGAAATGTTTCAAAGCTGATATCTGTTTTTTAAAAAATGGGAAAAAACTCTAATAAAAATATTTTTTGGAAAAAAAACATGATTCCTATGTTCTAGGTTCAGATATCATGAAGCACTATGAAGTGCTCTATAAGTCTGTGCTATTGCCCTTCCTTCCTTCCTTCCTTCCTTCCTTCCTTCCTTCCTTCCTTCCTTCCTTCCTTCCTTCCTTCCTTCCTTCCTTCCTTCCGGTTGAACTCAGCCTTCCATCCTTCTGAGGTCAGTAAAATGAGGACCCAGATTGTTGGGGGAAAGAGGCTGACTCTGTAAACCGTTTAGAGAGGGCTGGAAAGCACTGTGAAGTGGTATATAAGTCTAAGTACAATTGCTATTGTCCTTCCTTCCTTCCTTCCTTCCTTCCTTCCTTTCTTCCTTCCTTCCTTCCTTCCTTTCCGGTTGACTCAGCCTTCCCTCCTTCCTGGGTGGGTAAAATGAGGACCCAGATTGTTGGGGGAAAGAGGCTGACTCTGTAAACCGTTTAGAGAGGGCTGGAAAGCATTGTGAAGCGGTATATAAGTCTAAGTACAATTGCTATTGTCCTTCCTTCCTTCCTTCCTTCCTTCCTTCCTTCCTTCCTTCCTTCCTTCCTTCCTTCCTTCCTTCCTTCCTTCCTTCCCGGTTGACTCAGCCTTCCCTCCTTCCTGGGTGGGTAAAATGAGGACCCAGATTGTTGGGGGAAAGAGGCTGACTTTGTAAACCGCTTAGAGAGGGCTGAAAAAGCACTGTGAAGTGGTCTATAAGTCTATAAGCTATTGTATCGCTATTCTCTTCCATTTCGTGCTGCGTTTCCTAAATTCGGTAAACTTCGAACGTGGGTGGACCGCCACTCCCAGAATTCCCCAGCCAGCACACTGATTTCGGAAGCCGTCCACTTACAGGATGGGTTGGGCTGGTCTACCTCCAGGGAGGTCTTTCTGGCTGTGAACCTGTTGTCCGAGCAGATGCAGCAGGCAACGCTTTCCAACGTGGAGTAAGAAGAACTCCAGAAGAAGCAGTGGGCGTATGTTGGTCCTGCTGTTTATGGGATCTTCCTGGGCGAAATCGATCGGAAGCATCATACAGTCTGGTGAGGGACTGGGAACGTGGTCTTCTCGTGGCCCCGTCTGAAGGATTCTCAGGTGGCTTCCAAGCAGAGGTTCCTGCTTTGTGATTGGCTTCAAATCTGCCGTTCCCCGTGGAGGCCACCACCTCCTTCGGTGGACGATGGGGAAGGACTGGCCGGTCTCTCGGAGCTGAAGGCGGAGTCCAGAGCAGAGGACGGAGTTTAGCCACATCTTCTCTGGTGGCCCAAGAAGCTGTCCATCCGCGTCCTCCCGGCTTGGACCCAAAGAGAGTCTCGTCGCAATAGGATGGCGTGTGGCTTTTCAACCTTCCGGAAGGGAAGAGAGAGAGAGACGGACGTCAATGGAAAAAGTTTACCGTATTTTTCGGAGTATAAGACGCACCGGAGTATAAGATGCAGGAAGGTTTTGAAGAGGAAAATTAAAAAAAAAAAAGGTTTTGCACTCTGCAAACCTCCCAAAAATGGCCCAGTTTTTTTCAAAAAAAAAAAAAAAGGAGGCTTATAGAGTGCTGCTGGGGGCTGGGGGGGGGGGCAAAAAACGGGCCGTTTTTCGCTCATTTCTGCCTTCTCCAGCCCCCAGGAGCTCTCTGAAAGCCTCCTAAAGGCAATGCACGGCCATTTTGGTGAAGGGGCAGAGTTTCGGGAGGCAAAAAATGGTATATTCAGTGTATAAGACGCACCCAAATTTTCAGCCTGCTTTTTGAGGGAAAAAGGTGTGTCTTATAATCTGAAAAATACGGTAACTTCTTTTGAGTTTTATGCGTGAAAGTCGGCTCGGTGAGTTCTAGTCCCATCTTGGGCATGAAAGCCAGTTGGGTAACTAGACTAATTACTAGGAGATAGTGAGTTCTAGTCCCGCCTTAGGCATAAAATCGACTGAGTAACTGTGGACTAGGAGATAGTGAGTTCTTTGGATAACTTTGGATCAATCATTAGGTGCCAGTGAGTTCTAGTCCTGTATGAAGCATGAAAACTAACTGGATAACATTGGACCAATCACCAGGAGATGGTGAGTTCTAATCTTGCCTTAGGCATGAAAGCCAGCTGGGTTACTTTGGACCCATCACTAGGAGATGGTGAGTTCTAGTCCCGTATTAAGTATGAAAGCCAGCTGGGTTTCTTTGGACCAATCACTAGGAGATGGTGAGTTCTGGTCCCGTATTAAGTATGAAAGCCTGCTGGGTTACTTTGGACCAATCACTAGGAGATGGTGAGTTCTGGTCCCGTATTAAGTATGAAAGCCAGCTGGGTTACTTTGGACCAATCACTAGGAGATGGTGAGTTCTAGTCCCGTATTAAGTATGAAAGCCAGCTGGGTTACTTTGGACCAATCACTAGGAGATAGAGAGTTCTGGTATTGTATTAAGCATGAAAACCAACTGTGTAACTTTGGACCAATCACTAGGAGATGGTGAGTTCTAGTCCCGTATTAAGTATGAAAGCCAGCTGGGTTACTTTGAACCAATCACTAGGAGATGGTGAATTCTAGTCTTGTTTTAGGCATGAAAGCCAGCTGGGTTACTTTGGACCAATCACTAGGAGATAGTGAGTTCTAGTCCTGCCTTAAGCATGAAAGCTGGTTGGGTGAATTTGGCCCAATCTAGCTGTGAGACAGCCTGTTTTGAAACGAACGAGTCCCACTCGTCATTCATCTTAAATACTCTCTCTGTGAGGCACTGGGTCATCTTCCCCTTATTGCGCGCGCACACACACACACACACACACACACACACACACACGCACCCCAAATGGGCCCTACCTGTATTTACTCCTCTTCCGTGGGGTGCTGACCGACTGGGGGGATTTCAAAGGACTGGAATCTACCCGTCTGGCCTCCGGGCTCCATAGCAGGGGTCTTTGACCATGAGTCTTGGCCTCCTTCCAGGGTGGTTCAAACTCCGGGCCAGACAGTTGGTGCTTTCCTTGGTTACCGAAGAGCGATTCGTCCACAAAGGAAGCTGTGGCCTTGATCCTGTAGACTCTCCCTTTGCGTTGCGAGGGAGCCCCCAAGCCCGCTGAGGCCTTCATGGAACTGACCGAGGCAAGAGAAGCTCTCATCCGTCAACCATCCCTTCCTGAGAATTATGGAATGGAAATAGGAAATGATTTCAATTATTAATGGGCATGGGCAGAACGGATTGCCGGGTGCAAGAAATCAGGAACCGGGAATTAAGACCCAAAATGAGTACAAGTTTACTTCGTGCTGTCTCTAAATAAGAATCCGAACTACTGACAGTCAAGGCAAATTGGCGGGAGATAAGAATTCAAGGGAATTCAAGGTGGACTGGCCTTAAGATCTCTTTTGGGCGTGAAAGGAATCTCTCTTTGGGCTCAGCCTGGTCATGTCTTAACACTGATGGGGGTCACTTAACCTGCTGCAAAATAACACAACACAACTGTTGTGTTTGTACAACATGCCGAACCTGGTCGCCGAGCACGAAGGTGTGTGACCCATAGAAGGACATCTGGGTTTTCCAAAACATTGGGAGACTCCAACTCCAATGAGCCTAGACAACCCAAATTCAACTGGCCAACTGAATCCTGGATGCGTTGCAGATACACAACCCACAAATGTGCTCCCGTCAAACCTTAAACCGCAAACCCAGATTGAGAGACTGCAATGCCTGTTCCATTGCTGAATATCCGAATTGCCAATCCTGCAATCTGGACTCCAGATAAACCCTTCTGGCTATTTAAGGGGTGGTCTATTTTGGCAACCCAAGGGATGCGGCGGCTCAGTGGTCTTGAAGCATACTGGCTGGGGGATTCTGGGAGTTGAAGTCCACAGGTCTTGAAGCATGCTGGCTGGGGGATTCTGGGAGTTGAAGTCCACAGGTCTTGAAGCATGCTGGCTTGGGGATTCTGGGAGTTGAAATCACAGGTCTTAAAGCATACTGGCTGGGGGATTCTGGGAGTTGAAGTCCACAGGTCTTAAAGCATACTGGCTGGGGGATTCTGGGAGTTGAAGTCCACAGGTCTTAAAGCATGCTGGCTGGGGGATTCTGGGAGTTGAAGTCCACAGGTCTTAAAGCATACTGGCTGGGGGATTCTGGGAGTTGAAGTCCACAGGTCTTGAAGCATGCTGGCTGGGGGATTCTGGGAGTTGAAGTCCACAGGTCTTGAAGCATACTGGCTGGGGGATTCTGGGAGTTGAAGTCCACAGGTCTTGAAGCATGCTGGCTGGGGGATTCTGGGAGTTGAAGTCCACAGGTCTTAAAGCATACTGGCTGGGGGATTCTGGAAGTTAAAGTCCACAGGTCTTAAAGCATGCTGGCTGGGGGATTCTGGGAGTTGAAGTCCACAGGTCTTATGCAGGATCTCCAAAACTGCAAGAGGGCAACTGATGGAACAAATTCCCCACTCCTCAATTTCACAGGCTCTGTGTCGGAGGGGAAGGCACCGCATTTGAACAGCAGGCCTTGGTGGCCGTCCTGGACTTAATGGGCGACGATGACCGGAATTTAAACAAGAACAAAAAGCTTTTGAAATGGTGAGTCACCCAATTGCGGAGCAAAACAAAAAAAAATTTTTGGCCGATTTCTCCTCTTTCTTCTCCCCAAAGAATGTATTTCTGTCTCCTCGTGAATCAAAGCCCCCTGGTTCCCACATTCCTTTAATTAGGCTATTTATTTTTTATACGTGGCTCAATGGCTAAGACGCTGAGCTTGTCGAACAGAAAGGTCGGCAGTTCAGCGGTTCGAATCCCTAGCGCCGCGTAACAGAGTGAGATCCCGTTCCTTGTCCCAGCTTCTGCCAAACTAGCAGTTCGGAAGCACGTAACAAATGCATGTAAAAAATAGGGACCACCTTTGGTGGGAAGGGAACAGCGTTCCAGGCTCCTTCGGCATTGAGTCATGCCAGCCACATGACCACGGAGACGTCTTCGGACAGCGCTGGCTCTTTGGCTTTGAAACGGAGATGAGCAGTGCCCCCTAGAGTCGGGAATGACCAGCACATACTTACCTTTATTATTTTTTGAACACTCCCCACCCCAGGGCCAAGATCTTCAACTATGCACTTACTACAAGGACTCTCCCTTACAAACCAACTTGACTGGCATTCTCTTTTCACCCAAGCCAAGCTATCGCAGCTTCTGGCATCCAAGCTAGGGACTGGTGGGGAAATCCCGGGGTAGTTGCGTGGGAGTGGGGATGGCGTGGGAAAAGGGGAGAAGCGAGAACGGAGGGGCCAGGTAGGGCTTCTGGATGGGGAGCGGGTGGGTGGAAGCAGCCCCTTGACCGGACCACGCTTGACCACCCACCCACCCCCTTTGCAAAGTGCCTGGCCGAGGACAGGGATTCCCACCCACGCAGCACCGCGGGTGCAACCTTGCGCGGGAAGGAATCCGCCTGCTAATGCCTTGCGTTGCAACCCAGCTGGGAAGCGGCGCTTCCAGTCTGGTTCCTCCTGGAGACGCAGCCGCGCACGGAAGCGGGGTGGGCGGACTCTGCGGTCAGGCGCTTCCCCTTCTCCTCCCTCCCCCGGCTTTGCAGCCAAGCGACCCACACACCCACCCACCCACTCACCCCCGGAGACTGACCGTTTCGGCGGGCGGGCGGGCAGAAGGAGGCGTCGGGCTTCCTTCCCGGCTCTGCAGCGCGGCGAGTGGTGGCGGAGGGAGGCTGGAGCTGGACGAGGCTTCCGAGGAGGAGCTAGACGTCCCTCCTCCCACCTCTTCCCCCAGGATGGGATCCAGCCCGGTGATCCCTTTGGAGGAAGAGAGAGAGAGAGAGTCAGACAGACAGAGAGAGAGAGATGCTTATTTGATGTACACAAACAGATCTGAAATTGTATATTGTATATTGATGTAGGTACATCTCTGTCTATATCATCTATCATCCGTCCATCCCTATCTATCTATCTATCTATCTATCTATCTATCTATCTATCTATCTATCTATCTATCTATCTATCTATCTATCTATCTATCTATCCATCCATCCATCCATCCATCCATCCATCCATCCTCTCATCTACCTCTCTATCTAGCTCTTTGCACTTCTCTCGAACCTGTCATCTCTCTGTCTCTGTATGTCTATCTAATCTATTATCCCGCTCTGTCTCCCCCTCTCTCTCCCTCCCTCTCTCTCTCTAATCTGATCTCTATATTCTATCTATCTATCTATCTATCTATCTATCTATCTATCTATCTATCTATCTATCTATCTATTTATCTATCTATCTATCATCTGTCTTTCTTTCTTTCTTTCTATCTTTCTATCTATCTATTTGATCTCTACATTCTATATCTATCTATCTATCTATCTATCTATCTATCTATCTATCTATCTATCTATCTATCTATCTATCTAATCTCTACATTCTATCTATCTATCTATCTATCTATCTATCTATCTATCTATCTATCTATCTATCTATCTATCTATCTAATCTACCTACCTACCTACCTACCTACCTACCTACCTACCTACCTACCTACCTACCTACCTACCTACCTACCTACCTACCTACCTATCATTATTTGTCTATTATCCTTTTTGTTTCATCTCTATCATATATCTAGATAAATAGATATATTTATACACAAACACAGAAATATACAAACCCTTTTTACAAGCCTGTATTCCCTAAATTAGATGCTCAATTATTACCCATATGTACTGCATAGTGTGCAAATATACATACTGCATAATAATGAAATTGTTTCAGAAATATTGTATGCATGGACACACATATGCAGAAAATTATATACGTATCCATACATCATCGATTTTGTGTGTGTGTGTGTGTGTGTGTGTGAGAGAGAGAGAGAGAGAGAGAGAGAGAGAGAGAGAGAGAGAGACCTTCATCCTGCAGTGGGCAGACACTGGCTAAATGATGGTGATGCATGTGTGTATATGCCCAATCCCTTCCTTCCTTCCTTCCTTCCTTCCTTCCTTCCTTCCTTCCTTCCTTCCTTCCTTCCTTCCTTCCTTCCTTCCTTCCTTCCTTCCTTCCTTCCTTCCTTCCCTCCCTCCCTCCCTCCCTCCCTCCCTCCCTCCCTCCCTCTTTCTTTCTTTCTTTCTTTCTTTCTTTCTTTCTTTCTTTCTTTCTTTCTTTCTTTCCAACCTCCACTCACCCGTCCGCCCACCCATAACACATATATGCACAAATACATACTGCATATATTTTTACCAAAACTGAACTCTGACCAAAAAAGGGACTCAAATGCAGCCAAGGTGCTAAGCGAACCCGACAGTGCTTCCCAAAACGGAAGAAGCGACGACTCTACAGGTTTTCGCTTTCGTTTCTCTACGGAAGCATCTTTCGCTTCCGCCTCCGGATTGACTACGAGGCTAGCCATCCCCGGCGTACGCAAACGCGGAGGCGGGACTTCGTAACGCGACCCGCCCACCAACGCACCAATCAGAGGCCGGCTCTCCTCCAAACCCCGCCCCGTGATACTTCCTGTTTAGCGCACGTGGCTTCGCCCTGCCAGGATCCAGCCGCGATGGCTCCGGCTTTCGGCTCGGGTCGGAGGAGGAAAAAGCAACGTTGGTGCAAAAATCGGGAGGCCGACGAGGATCAGGTATGGGAAGATGGGCTGGACTCCCATCATCCCCAGTCAAGGCATGGGAATCGCAGCCCAGATTCCCATCATCCCCCATCTATGGCATAGGAATCGCAGTCCCAAGTTCCCATCATCCCCAGCCATGGCATGGGAATCGGAGTCCCAAGTTCCCATCATCCCCAGCCATGGCATGGGAACTGCAACCCAGATTCCCATCATCTCCAGTCATGGCATGGGAATCGCAGTCCCAAGTTCCCATCATCCCCAGCCATGGCGTGGGAATCACAGTCCCAAATTCCCATCATCCCCAGCCATGGCATGGGAACTGCAACCCAGATTCCCATCATCCCCAGCCATGGCATGGGAATCACAGTCCACGTTCCCATCATCCCCAGCCATGGCATGGGAATTGGAGTCCCAAGTTCCCATCATCCCCAGCCATGGCATGGGAATCGGAGTCCCAAGTTCTCATCATCCCCAGCCATGACATGGGAACTGCAGCTCAGCTTCCCATCATCCCCAGCCATGGCATGGGAACTGCAGCTCAAGTTCCCATTATCCCCAGCCATGGCATGGGAACTGCAGCCCAAGCTGCTGTTCTGACCTAAGCTTCCTGAGACAGTAAAAGTCACATGCTTAGTCACAAAAACCCTCTTTTTATTTAAGGCGGTGAATTATGTTCATTCACAGCCCGTAATGAGTCACAACCAGTCTGTGAAGAGTCTGACAGAAGTCTGCCAAAGTCTTTCAGGATAATGCCTTTCAGGCAAGGCCAAAACAGAGCTTCAGAGTTTAAACCAGACCAGAAGGAACCAAATTGCTTCCTGCAAAGAGTCACGTCTGCTTGCTCCTCTTATATGTCTTATGGGAGGGGCCAATCATCTCCAAGCCTTACTCCCGAGTCACCCCTTTTGTCTTAACTGTTCTTGCCTTCTGGCAGCTCTGTGCATGTGCCGCACTGGGAACAGGCTCCTCCTGTTCCTCTGCCTCACTGATGTCAGACTCCGGAGGCTCCAGAGGCAGCACATAACTACCAGATGGCGCCCTCTCTGCATCGGACGCAGAGCCCTCGTCCGAGCCTTCCCCAGACTCCAGGACTGGCCCATGTTCCTCCCCAGCCTCCTCACTGTCTGAATCTGCTGCCAGCTCCACAGGTTGCTGGTGGACCATAACAACTGCCTACAACTGTGAGCATGCCCGTCCCAGCAGCCCAGATCTGAAAATTTCCATTTTTCCTTATTTGTGTATAAAGGACTATGAGATGGCAGAAACGGCTTTATCCAAGTCTGATGGTGCTTCCGATATTGAGCCCGATACGCAGGAAATGGTTCGTGCCCAGAACAAAAAGAAGAAGAAATCGGGAGGTTTTCAATCCATGGGTAAGTTAAGAAATTCTGAAGTGGAGGTTTTAAGGGGAGCGATGGCTTTTTATTTAGCTTGTGGCAACTGCAGAGGTCAGGCAGTCACTGATAAACACATTTACTTTAAATTAAGTGTCAGCAAATTAGATAGATAGATGATAGATAGATAGGTAGGCAGGCAGGCAGACGAGAGAGAGAGAGAGATAATAGAAGATAGATAGATGGATGGATGGATGGATGATAGGTAGGTAGGCAGGCAGATGAGAGAGAGAGAGAGATAATAGATGATAGATAGGTAGGTAGGTAGGTAGGTAGGTAGGTAGGTAGATGATGGATATAGATAATAGGGATAGAATAGAGAGTGATAGAATAGAGACAGAAATAGAATAGAGAGTGAATGATAGAATAGAGAGACATAGATAGATAGATAGATAGATGATAGATAGATAGATAGATAGATAGATAGATAGATAGATAGATAGATAGATAGATAGATGCTGATAGGTAGGTAGGCAGGCAGATGAGAGAGAGAGAGATAATAGATAGATAGATAGATAGATAGATAGATAGATAGATAGATAGATAGATGATAGATGATAGATAGATAGATAGATAGATAGATAGATAGATAGATAGATAGATAGATAGATAGATGATGGATATAGATAATAGGGATAGAATAGAGAGTGAATGATAGAATAGAGAGACATAGATAGATAGATAGATAGATAGATAGATAGATAGATAGATAGATAGATAGATAGATAGAATGTAGAGATCAGATAGATAGATAGAATGTAGAGATCAGATTAGATAGATGATAGATAGGTAGATAGGTAGATAAATAGACAGATTAATACATAATAGATAGAAAGATAGAGAGATAAAGATAGATGATAGAGAAAGAAAGATAGAGAGAGATAAAGATAGAGAGATAGATAAAGATAGATAAAGAAAGAGATATGTAAATAGACAGATTAATAGATAATAGAAATAGAGAGATAAAGAGATAGATTGAGAGATAGGTAAAGAAAGAAAGATAGATAAAGAAAGAGATAGGTAGATAGATTAAATAGATAATAGAAAGATAGAGAGAGAGAGAGATAAAGAAAGATGACGGTGATAGATAGATAGATAGATAGATAGATAGATAGATAGATAGATAGATAGATAGATAGATAAAGATGGATGGATGGATGGAGAGAGAGTGAGAGAGAGAGAGAAAGACAGACATGATAGGTAAACAGACACAGGGTCAATTTTTCTAACATTTTTTTTTGTCGCTTCCTAGGTCTCGGCTATCCGGTGTTCAAAGGGATTATGAAGAAAGGGTACAAAATACCCACACCCATCCAGAGGAAGGTGAGGACACAGTTAGGACACCCCACCCCCCCACCCCCAATTCTTTAGAATAACATGTTTCTTCCTCCTTGAATTCTGTTCAAGGAGGAAGAAACTCTGAATAATCTATCCCTTGTGAGGTCAAATTGTTAAGTGAATCAAAATGGCACAGGGCCGTGGGGGCGAACCGATGGCATGCCGAGCCATTTCGCCTGGCACTTGGCGATGTCGGCTGTTCCCTCTTGCGTGTTTCTGATGCGCATGCGCTGATCAGCTGGCCTTTGTGCGGGTGGCAGTCCCGGAAACCGGAAGAGCTGATCTTCCGTTCGGCCAGCTGAACGGCGTGTGGACATCCGTAGCAGTAACCGGAAGACTTGCCGGAAACCGGGAGTAAGTTTTTTCGGGGCACGCATGTCGCCTGGGCAAACCCCCCCTTCCTGATCGCGGGCCAGACGCACGCATGCAAAGGGCTTTGTTTTCGGCACTTTGGGGTCCCTGGCGGGGGGTCTCCTCCTTGAACGAGGAGTTGGACTAGAGGACCTCCAAGGTCCCTTCCCGCATTCTGTTAACTTCTCTCTTGGTTCAACCGCAGGGGTGGGTTTCAACCGGTTCACGGCGGTTCCTGCGAACCGGTTGGTCGCTGAACCCGGAAGTAAGTAACTTCCGGGAACGGCGAACCCCCCCCCCCCCTGTGCCCCCGCGCGCCCGCGCCTGCTCCTTACCCGGTTTTGACGAATTCTGCGCTTTCACGCATGCGCAGGACGGATACAGCGCCTGCGCGATCCTCCAGGAGCAGCTGGAGCACCGCACAGATGCTAGTACGCATGCGTGTGCCGCATGCGTGCGCCGCACACGTGCGCGAAAACGCCGCCGGCCTCATTCCAACCGAACCGGTTGGAACGGGGCAAGAAACCCACCCCTGTTCAACCGGGTTGCAAAATGGAAACGCTGTGATTTAAAAAATGGCCGTTGGCTTTTGGGTTTTGCCTTCTCCTGCAGACCATCCCTTTGATCCTGGACGGCAAGGATGTGGTAGCCATGGCGAGGACCGGAAGTGGGAAAACGGCTTGTTTTCTGATTCCCATGCTGGAGAAATTGAAAGCCCGCTGTGCCAAGACGGGAGCCCGAGCGCTTGTCCTGTCTCCAACCCGAGAACTTGCTCTGCAGACTCTTAAATTCACCAAAGAGGTACTTTCCAAAATAAAATAAAACCAGAGGGAGGATTGGAACTGGACGTGAACTCAACCTGATTAGTTGTCACACTGATGATGCTACCTAGTTGGGTCGTGAAATGTCTGCAAGAAAAGTCCCAAGCTCAGAGAGCACCAAGGACCCCACAATCCTCCTCCTTCTCCTCCTCCTCCTCCTCTCTGCAAACCCCACTCCCTACTAGCACTGATGATGTTACCTAGTTGGATCATGAAACATCTGCAAGAAAACCACATCAAGCTCAGAGAGCACCAAGGACCCCACAGTCCTCCCCCCCCCTCCTGCCTTTTTCCTCCACAAATCCCTCTCCCTTCTAGCACTGATGAGGTTACCTAGTTGGGTAATGAGACACCTGCAAGAAAACCACCAAGCTCATTGAGCACCAAGGACTACAGTCATCGTCCTCCTCCTAAACCCCAGGCCCTTCTAGCACTGATGTTGTTACCTAGTTGGTATAATGAAACGTCTGCAAGAAAACCACCAAGCTCCAGAGAGCACCAAGGACCCCACAGTCCTCCCCCACCTCCTTCCCTTCTCCTCTCTGCAAACCCCCTTCCCTTCTAGCACTGATGATTGTTACCTATTTCAACCCTCAACTACAGAGATTCTCCTTTATTAGAATTCTCCGTTATTGGCATTCTCTCTCCTCTTTTTCCTGCAGCTGGGTCGGTTTACCGGTTTAAAAACTGCACTGATTCTCGGAGGGGACAGGTGAGTTGCATGCTTACGCACACAGATGTGTGTTTATGCTTAATAGCAATAGCAATACTGCCTACACCGCTGCATAGCGATTCGCCGATTTGTTCTTCATTGTTCTTAATTTCAGGGCTTTGCTTGCGCATGCGGCTTGCACATATGCTCGCAGCTTAAGAAAGTGTGGCTAAATAGGAGGGCATAGAGCCTGCGCCGGGTCGGGGCCACCCACAGGTTGCCACCACCAGTTCACTTGAACCAGTCTGAACTGGCTGAATGCCATTACTGTGTAGATATATAGAGATAGATGATAGATAGATGATAGATAGATAGATAGATAGATAGATAGATAGATAGATAGATAGATAGATAGATAGAGATGATAGAGATAGAATAGAGATAGAGATGATAGATAGATAGATGATAGATAGATAGACAGAGAGAGAGACAGAATAGAGAGAAATAGAATAGAGAGAGTGATAGAATAGAGCTAGATAGATAGATGATAGATAGATAGATAGATAGATAGAATAGAGAGAGATAGAAGAGAGAAAGTGATAAGATAGAGATAGATAGAGATGATAGATAGATGATAGATAGATAGATAGATAGATGAGAGAGAGAATAGAGAGAGAAATAGAATAGAGAGAGAGTGATAGAATAGAGATAGAGATAGATAGATAGAAGATGGATATAGATGATAGATAGAGATAGAATAGAGAGTAATAGAATAGAGATATAGATAGATATAGATGATAGATAGAATAGAGAGAGATAGAAGAGAGATAGAATAGAGATAGAAATAAATGATAGATATAGATGATAGATAGATAGATGATAGATATAGATGATAGATAGATATAGATAGAGTGATAGGATAGAGATAGATACAGATGATAGATATATAGAAGAGAGAGAGTGATAGAATAGATAGAGATAGATGATAGATATAAATGATAGATATAGAGAGATAGAATAGAGAGTGATAGAATAGAGATGGATGGATATAGATGATAGAGATAGAATAGAGAGAGTGATAGTGATAGATTAAAGATAGATAGATATAGATAATAGATAGATATAGATAAAGAGAGAAGAGAGAGCGAAAGAGGGCTAGAATAGATAAAGATAGATGATCGAGATAGAATAGAGAGAGTGAGAATAGATAGATAGATATGATAGCTATAGATGAGAGAGAGAGAGAGAGAGAGAGAGAGATCTTCTCTCCTTAAGTAGCCTCTGAATTGTTTTTACTTTTTCTTCTTTCTCCCTTCTAGGATGGAAGACCAATTTGCCGCTTTACACGAGAACCCTGACATGTAAGTGTGGATTCTCAGTCAGGTGTCTCATGCAGGACTGAATGTAGGCAAGGGTAGTTAAAAAAAAACCTGATGTCTCTGCAAACGGAGACGACGCTTCCCAGTGAGGGAGCGCCCAGACTTAGCACAGTATAATCACAGGGCTGGGAAGGACCCCGGAGGTCTTCTAGTCCAACCCCTTCCTCAGGCAGGAGACCGTCTACCGTTCCAGACCAATGGCTGCCCAATCTTCTTCTTTAAAAAAAAAACCTCCGGTGATGGAGCTCCCACAACTTCTGGAGGGAAGCCGTTCCACTGGTTAAGTGGAGTCATTACATAAGTAAATGAATTGGAATGGGTGTGTGTGTGTGTGTGTGTGTGTGTGTGTGTTTGTCTCCATACATCTCACTTCTGCCTCAACCACGCGACACAGAGAATGGGACCTTGAATGTGTGCCCTTGTGCTTTCTGTGCAGCATCATTGCAACCCCCGGCCGTTTGATGCACGTAGCTGTCGAGATGAAACTGAAGTTGCACAGTGTGGAGTACGTGGTTTTCGACGAAGCAGACAGGTGAGACGTTCTCCCCTGGTTGTTCTTCCCAACCCTCTCCGTTAGGGCACTCTTGGGTTTCTCCATCTTTGGGGAGGAGCTCCGCAAACCCAACCTCATGCATTGGCATCCTTCCGTCTCAAAAGACTAGGGCAGGAGGTCAGCAAACCGGCTCCGGAGCCGCATGTGGCTCTTTCATCCTTCTGCTGCGGCTTCCTGTCGCCAGTCGGCGCCACAATTTTGGGAGGAGTTTCCGGTTGGGGCGGGGAAGCATGGTGCGCCAGGAGAAGACTCTCGTGTGAGGGGCGGGGTTTCCACTCCGCTCCAACATTGATAGAGCTTTTCGTTAGGGAAGGTAGAGGAAAAAGGACGCCGTGCTAGGAGGAGACTCTACGGTGGGGGAACTGGGCTTCCGGTCGGCTCCACAATTGAACAGGGGGCTTCCGGTTGGGACCTTTGTGGCTCTTTGAGTGTTTATGGTTGCCGACCCCTGGACTAAGGTATCGTCCAAAACGAGGACGAAATAATAAGGAAGTTTCTGGAACCGTGCTAGATGGACAAGTTAACAAAAGAAATTCGGGGAAAGGGTGAGAGAGAATATTATCAGACATGGGAAACATGATACAAGTGGTTGGAAGAAAGAAACAAAGATCAATGATAGAATCTAACAAAGTTAAAAACTAGAAGTTAAGGAGGATTGTCATATATATATATAAAGTCTCCCTTTATTTATCAGCACAAATACAACAAATACAACAAATATATATATATATATATATATATATATATATATATATATATATATATATATATATATATATATATATATATATATACACACACACATATACATATACATACATACATACATACATACATATATATATATATATACATACATACATACACACACACACATATATACAGACACATATATATATGTATGTATTATGTCACAACCCCTAGTATGCTCAAATATGGGAGGTAGCATACGGCTTCCTTTCTCTGTCTATCAGCTCACCCCAGGGGACCATCCAGACAGAAAGTCATTATTTTTAATGTTGCCTTTTTGTTACATTTGTGTTGCATTTGTGCTGATAAATATCAAAGCCCAGTAAGGGTATGGCTAGCTGATGAGAGCTAAATAGCTTGAAATAGATCTATACTAGTCTCCCTTTATTTATTTATCAGCACAAATGCAAAACACACACACACACACATATCAAGAGAAATTAAGCTTATTAGAGTTAACCGCCAATACACTAGATAGATAAGCAAAAGAATAACGAAATAAGAAGGTTAAAAACGGTTTAAGAAACTTTACATTTTGACTTGTCTCCCATATTCCTCTCTTAAGATCTTTATCTCTTTCTACATCTGCTTCTTGGCTGTTCCATCTGAATATTTTGAGTATTTGCAGAATCTGTTCTAATGTCCCGTTCTCACCCTGCCAGGTTGTTTGAGATGGGCTTTGCAGAACAGCTGAACGAGATTGTCTCGAGGCTGCCCGACGGTCGCCAGACGTTGCTTTTCTCCGCCACCTTGCCAAAACTTCTCGTGGAATTCGCTCAAGCCGGTGAGAAGACGGTCCATGTTTCTCATGGGGTGGTTGTAGAGCAGGACGTTACGTAGAGGGATGCGTTGGGTTCTTTCCGACACGAGTGTCTTTCTTGGCTCGATACTAGCTGAGGTCATCTTGTTTTCTTCCTCCTTGGCTGCATTCTGTGCCTTGAATGGATACAGGGTTCTTGACATTGGACAGGGACGAGTCACATGTAGACTCCCAGATTATTCTTGTGTAGCATACGATGAGAACGTGGCCTAGAGGTGGAGCTCTCGCCTCACAATCGGGAGGCTGCGAGTTCGATCCTGGGTAGAGGCAGATATTTCTCTCTCTGGGCACAATGAGAATATATCTGCTGAACAAAATTACACATCGGCGTCAGGAAGGGCAATGGGCCAGTAAACACTCTGCTAATTCCATTCCGTGGCCAGACTCCGCCCCTGCAAGGGATTGTGGGGTCGTTAAATGAAGATGAAGTGCTACATGCATTATCTTAAGGACGTGAAGAAAAGGCAGAGCGTTAATCAAATAAATGGATTCTAGGAGAAATCAATCCAGACTTCTCACTCAAGACTCAAATGGCCAGGCACAAATTACTTCATTTTGGAGACATCCTTAGAGAAGTCCATGGTTCTGGAAAAGGTAAAGGAGAGGGAAGAGAGTAGGTGGTGATGATGATATGATGAGAACATGAGAGAAGCAGATATATATGTGTGTGTGTGTGTGTGTGTGTGTGTGTTTAATTTGTGCTGATAAATAAATAAAGGGAGACTAGTATAGATCTATTTCAAGCTATTTAGCTCTCATCAGCTAGCCATACCCTTACTGGGATTTGAACCTGGGCTATATTACATACTAGGCAGACATCTTAGCCATTAGGCCACAGGCTCTTATCCGTTATCAGCAAAGCCAGGGTGAAAGGTATCTATTAGATTTTTACAACCCATTTTACAATGAGACTGTATATATATATATATATATACAGTCTCATCATCCTCATTCTAGGCATTGTCCATCCACTACAGCAGTGTTTTTCAACCTTGGCAACTTGAAGATGTCTGGACTTCAACTCCCAGAATTCCCCAGCCAGCGAATGCTGGCTGGGGAATTCTGGGAGTTGAAGTCCAGACATCTTCAAGTTGCCAAGGTTGAAAAACACTGCACTACAGGATGAAGGATTCTTCTGCAGGTTTCCAACACAGATGGTCCTGAGCTTTCTTTGGCCCCAATTGGGGCCCCAAATACTTGTTTTAGGTCTCTTTCGTGGATACTTTGGATCACTCAAGGAGGAGATCCATTCGAGGACCGCTTTCTTGCTCACCGATCCTTTTCTCTAAACGGTTCTGTTGTAGTTATCAGGCCTGCAATTATATTCCTTTTAGAATTTTGGCCTGCCACACTTTCTCTTATTTCATTACGCTGTTTCATTAGTATAGTTGATGGGAGGGGGGAATAGACAGGAGTGAGATTGTGGAATGTATTGTTTTCATTCTTTACTAGAAGCCAAGGTCATCCTTTGTCTCCGTACTTTGACACCTGACCGGAAGCAGCTGGGTGTGGATGCCAGCGTGGAAGAAGAAGATTGGACCATGTGATGGATTGTGGGTGTGGGGACAAGATCATGAACTTTTAACTGGGTGGAATTCTGATGTCATTTCCAGTATTGGGATTCCATAGCATAATGCCAAGATGTCTGATTTATTAAATTGGAACTTTAAGGATAGTTTTGCCTTGGACTCTGATTTAATTCTGCATGATATTTGGAACGATGACAGTAGTGTCTGCTCACATCAGTGACTGACAGCCTGTTCCCCTCTTCTCAGGTCTCACGGAGCCGGTATTAATCCGACTGGATGTGGAATCCAAGCTAAGCGAACAACTCAAGGTAGGAATGATCAACAGCTCTTTAATAATGACCTACTACTTGGAATAGGTGTTCTGACTTAGGCTTCCCAAAAGCACGAAGCCGACGTCCCGATAAATCCTCTTAAAGGGAATGCCTCTCCAGCAAAGTCCCGGCCAACAGCCTTTCAAAAGATGTCACAATGACAGACCTTTATCAGGCTTGGAGAGCTGCCGGGCCGATATCTTCAAAACACCACGCTGTAGCAGCAATTCCTTGCCAAGAAGTCAGGAACGGATCTTCCCCCTAATGAATTGAACTAATGGCCTCCTAAAAACTCCCCTCCACTTTCGCTCCTCTTTATTCCCTCTGGGAGGGGCCATTCACTCTCCAGCTGTGCCTTTACTCCTGAGTCAGCCCTTGTTCCTTAGCTGTTCTCGTGGCAGCTCTGCGCATGCGCACACCGGGAACAGGCTCCAGCTGTTCTTCTGCCCCACTGATCTCCGACTCAGAAGGCAGCTGATAACTGTTCGGAGGGCCCTGGCCCCCTCTCCGCCTCCGACACAGAGCCCTCATCCGAGCCTTCCCCAGATTCTGGGACTGGCCCATGTTCCTCCCCAACCTCCTCAATGTTTGAGTTTGCCACCAGCTCCACTGGCCACTGGTGGGCCACAACAATGGTGTAAGGTGTCCTGCCTTGAGCACAGGGTTGGACTAGAAGACCTCCGAGGCATCGCTTCCATCTTTATGATCCCATGTCCTAACTTCCTTTACCTAGCTCTCGTTTTTTCACGTGCGGGCTGACGACAAGCCAGCCCTTCTCTTGCATCTGCTGAGGACGGTGGTTAAGCCCCAAGACCAGACGATTGTGTTTGTGGCCACCAAACATCACACAGAATACCTGAAGGAGGTACGTGCAGGCCTCCTTCCCTCCCATTGCCCGGGGAAAGGTGAGGATTTGCAGTCCTCGCCTATTCCCGCCGCTTGCTGGTTTTTCTCCTGACATGAACGGAGGCATCTCTTCTTCCAGCTGCTGACCATGCAGGGGGTGAACTGCACCAACATCTACAGCTCTCTGGACCAGACGGCTCGCAAAATCAACATCGGCAAGTTTGCCCATGGCAAGTGCTCGGTGTTGATTGTCACCGATCTCGCCGCTCGCGGCATCGATATCCCTCTCCTGGATAACGTGATTAACTACAGCTTCCCTGCCAAGGCGAAGCTTTTTCTGCACCGCGTCGGTGAGTTTCTTAAAAGCCCGCAGCCTTTCAGGGTTATTTTTATGAATCTGCTTATTGCTGTAAGGCAGGGTTGACAACCTTAAAGAGCCACAAAGCTGAGCGGAAGTCCGGTTCGCCCACCATAGAGTCTCCTCCTAGTGCAGCATTAATTTCCTCTGCTGATTGGAAATCCGGTTCCCCCACCATAGAGTCTCCTCCTAGCACCATGTCCTTTTTCCTTTTACCGCCTGGTGACAGGGAGCCGCAGCAGGGGGATATAAGAGCCACATGCAGCTCCAGAGCCGCAGATCCCTGCTGTAAGGGGCAAAAATTCCTCTTCTGGCTCCTTGGTGCTCTCTGAGCTTGGTGGTTTTCTTGCAGATGTTTCATTAGCGAAATAATGAACATCATCAGGGCTAGAAGAGATTGGGAGGAGGAGGATGAGGAGAAAAATGTCAGAGTTTGTTGCAGCAACCAAATGCAGAAAGCACACACAGGTAACTAGTTCAGCAGGATTCATTAACTTCTCTTTATATACATAATAATACATGGAAGTAATATATACAATACCAAGAGTGGTTCTTCCAACGTGGTAGAGAGGAGAGATTATAAGTAGGTACAAAAGACAGGCAGAGGAGAGAATAGTTTCAGTTTCAGTTCAGCAGACAGATTAGTTTCAGTTTCCAAACAGCCCTCATTGGCTGACTTATATAATTCCTTAATTATGGCATTTTTTTTTCTGCTTGATTGTTTGTCTGGGGTTAATCCCTGCTTACTGAGGTGTGTTGATGGAAAGGATGTGTTTTATTCTTTTTGTTTCCTTCTTATTTTTTTTAATCGCCTCTTTTCAACGGGTGCGTAACATGTAATTTGTCATTCAAGGAACACACCTCCACCGAGGACAAGCTGTTTTAGGGCGCAAACCCAACACTCCTTAGTTCTGATGATGTTACCTAGCCCGGTAACGAATTGTCTACAAGCAAACAATCACACCCAGAGAAGATTTAGAATTTAGAATTAACACAGTTGAAAGAGACCTTGGAGGTCTTCTAGTCCAACCCCCTGCCTAGACAGGAAACTCTGTACCATTTCAGACAAATGGATATCCAATACCTTCTTAAAAACTTCAAGAAGTTCAAGAAAGATCAAGGACTCCGAAGCCCCATTCAACGCTCAACCCATTTCGACTTCTCATCTTCTCCCTATAGGCAGAGTGGCCCGTGCGGGGAGGACTGGAACAGCCTACTCCCTTGTGGCTCCCGATGAGGTTCCTTACGTATTTGACCTGCATCTCTTCCTGGGTCGGCCTCTGGTCTTTGCCAGTCCTCATCAAAAGCCCACAGGTAAGTACAGCTGGTCCTCAACTTAACAATTGTTCATTTAGTGACCGTTCGAAGTCACGACAGCACTGAAAAAAGTGACATGACCACGAGCCATGTTGGTGCAGTGGTTAGAATGCAGTATTGCAGGCTAATTCTGCCCACTGCCAGCAGTTCGATTCTCTTTGATTTACTGGATTTCTGAAAACAATGGAACTCCGCAGTGGTTAGAATGCAGTATTGCAGGCTAATTCTGCCCACTGCCAGCAGTTCGATTCTCTTTGATTTACTGGATTTCTGAAAACAATGGAACTCCGCAGTGGTTAGAATGCAGTATTGCAGGCTAATTCTGCCCACTGCCAGCAGTTCGATTCTTTTCAATTTACTGAATTTCTGAAAACAATGGAACTCCGCAGTGGTTAGAATGCAGTATGGCAGGCTAATTCTGCCCACTGCCAGCAGTTCGATTCTCTTTGATTTACTGAATTTCTGAAAACAAGGGAACTCCGCAGTGGTTAGAATGCAGTATGGCAGGCTAATTCTGCCCACTGCCAGCAGTTCGATTCTCTGACCTACTTAATTTCTGAAAATAATGGAACTTCTCTCCCTCAGATTCAGATGGCGTTTTTGGCCGCGTTCCCCAAATCACCCTAGATGACGAGGAGAGCTTGCTACAGACTGACCACGAGCGTTCTCTTGACCTGCAGAGCCTACGCCGTATCTCTGACAATGCCCTGAAGCAGTACCAAAAATCCCGACCAAGTCCCTCCCCCGAATCCATCAAGAGGGTGAAAGAAATGGAGTTCAGCCTTGTAGGGATCCATCCCCTCTTCAGTGAGTATTTCTGGATGTTGTGTATCACTCCCAAGGAAGTGGTCCTCAACGTTGACCACGTTAAGATGGGCGGACTTCAACTCCCAGAATTCTGGCTGGGGAATTCTGGGTGTTGAAGGCCACCCGTCTTAAAGAATGCTGGCTGGGGAATTCTGGGAATTAAGGTCCACCCATCTTAAAGCAGGCTGGCTGTGGAATTCTGGGAATTGAAATCCTTCCATCTTAAAACATGCTGGCTGGGGAATTCTAGGAATTGAACTTCAGCCATCTTAAAATATGCTGGCTGATGAATTCTGGGAATTAAAATCTACCCATCTTAAAGCAGGTTGGCTGGGGAATTCTGGGAATTGAAATCCTTCCATCTTAAAACATGCTGGCTGGGGAATTCTAGGAATTGAACTTCAGCCATCTTAAAATATGCTGGCTGATGAATTCTGGGAATTAAAATCTACCCATCTTAAAGCAGGTTGGCTGGGGAATTCTGGGAATTGAAATCCTTCCATCTTAAAACATGCTGGCTGGGGAATTCTAGGAATTGAACTTCAGCCATCTTAAAAATATGCTGGCTGATGAATTCTGGGAATTAAAGTCCACCCATCTTAAAGCAGGCTGGCTGGGGAATTCTAGGAATTGAACTTCAGCCATCTTAAAAATATGCTGGCTGGCGAATTCTGGGAATGGAAGTCCACCCACCTTAAAAATGGCTAAATTTGAGGAATGCTGTTTCAAGGGCTGGATGAAACCCGTTTTTATCCTTTGGCTCACTTCAAGGTTTTGTGCCTTGTGTGAATCTAGTCTCTTTGGTTAAAGAACTTTATGGTCCTATGCGTGTGTGAGCGGCGAATTCCTCCAATTGGGAGCAAACGTGATGTGGGAATGCCGTCTTCGGCTTCCTAGACCAAACACGGTTGACCCGTCTTTCATTTTCCACTCGGTTTTAAGGTTTGCGTTTCGAGGAAGATGAGATGGCACAGCTGAAATTCGTGGACAGCATCAAAACGTATCGTTCTAAGGCGGTAAGTGTAGCTGGGATTTTGCGCTCCAGATCCCAGTTCTGCTTTCATGGTTCTTTTTTTTTTTAATTGAGAATTTTGAAAAAAAACCTTTTATAAATATTTACTTCCCTCCCCACACCCTCCCCGTCAACCCCCCCTCCCCCCCCCCGACTTCCCAGAACCAATACAGGATATAAATCTTTAACAAAAACATTCTAAAATAAACTTTTTAAAAAGTTAATATCATCTTTCATTTGAGCTTTAACTCCTCTTTGCTAGGCTAGCTCTAAACAACTTATATCATTCCTTGTTTCTTCAGTCATAAACTATCTGGAATTTCTTAGTCCCGTATTTCTTTTGAATATAGTCAATCCATCTTCTCCACTCCAGTTTATATCTCTCATTTGAGTGGTCCTTGAGATATGCTGGTATTTTAGCCATCTCTGCAAGGTTTGTGACTTTTAATGTCCATTCTTGAATAGTAGGCAAATCTTCCTTCTTCCAGTATTGCGCCACCAACAGTCTTGCTGCGGTTATTAAATGCAAAATCAGGTTAATCTCTATAACTGTACAATCAGCTTCCATGATCCTTTTGAAGATCTTGGACACCTTGGAGAGTTGGGCTGTTCATCCGCCATAATTTTTGCAGCCTGGAGCAGCTTCCCGTCGGCTTATCTACCTTCGCCTTATCCGTCTTCTGCTCTTTCCCTCTCTTCCTTCCTTTCTCCTTCCATCCTCTCTTCTTTCCTCACTCACTCCCTTCCTCCTTTTCTCTTCCTTCCTCCTTCCTTCCATTCTTTCAGCTTCCTTTCTTTTGCCTATCTACCTTCTCTGTCTTTCTGCTCTTTCCATCTCTCTCTCCCACTTCGCTTCTGTTCCTCCTTCCATCCTTTCACCTTCCCTCCTTCCTATTTCTTCCTTCTTCCTTCCTTCTGCCTATCTACCTTCACCTTCTCTGTCTTTCTGCTTTTTTCCCTGTCTTCCCCTTTCCTCCCTCACTTCTTTCCTTTCTAGTTCCATCTTTTCTTCTTTCCCTTTTTCTTTCTTCCTTCCTTCTTCTTGCCTATTAACTATCAGTTATCAGTTTTGAATATTCATTCATTCCATTCATTCATTCATTCATTCATTCATTCATTCATTCATTCATTCATATCACACCTTTATTATTTCTTGTCAACAAGTCAAAGTAGATTAATAAACCAGTGCTACTTCCTTCTTCTGTTTCACCCCCTAGCCTGCTTTTCAGAGTAATGTTTCCCATCCCTCCTGCTCTTTTTCCTTAGACCATCTTTGAAATCAACGGCACGAACAAAACCCTGGCCAGCGACGTCATGCGGGCGAAACGTATCCGCGACCGGCAGTCGATCGCCCGGCACCAACGGAAGCAGGAGGAACGGCTGTCCTTGGCAGCTGTGAAAGCTCGAGGCGTGGCTGCCCGGGAAGAACCAATGGAAGATGCTGAAGATCACATCCAGGTCAGAACAATGGAAGAGAATCTCTCGCGCATCTTTTAAGTCCCCGATGCTCAGTGGTGGGTTTCAAAAATTTTTCGAACCTACTCTGTGGGTGTGGCCTCCTTTGTAGGAGTGGCTTGCCGCCCATGTGACCTGGTGGGAGTGGCTTGCCGGCCATGTGTTTTCTCTCTCTCTCTCTCTCTCTCCTTCCTTTTGTCTTTCTGTCCCTTTTTCCTTTTTTTCTTTCATTTCTCTCTCACGTTTTCTTTCTTTCTTTCTTTCTTCCTTTCTCTCTCTCTCTCTCGCTCCGTCCTTTTGTCTCTGTCCCTTTTTCCTTTTTTCTTTCATCTCTCTACCTTTTCTTTCTTTTTTCTTTTTTCTTTCTTTCTTTCTTTCTCTTTCTCTCTCTCTCTCTCCTTCCTTTTGTCTTTCTGTCCCTTTTTCCTTTTTTCTTTCATCTCTCTACCTTTTCTTTCTTTTTTCTTTTTTCTTTCTTTCTTTCTTTCTCTTTCTCTCTCTCTCGCTCCTTCCTTTTGTCTCTGTCCTTTTCCTTTTTTCTTTCATCTCTCTACCTTTTCTTTCTTTTTTCTTTTTTTATTTCTTTCTTTCTTTCTCTTTCTCTCTCTCTCCTTCCTTTTGTCTTTCTATCCCTTTTTCCTTTTTTTCTTTCATCTCTCATGTTTTCTTTCTTTCTTTCTTCCTTTCTCTCTCTCTCTCTCTCTCCTTCCTTTTGTCTCTGTCCCTTTTTCCTTTTTTCTTTCATCTCTCTACCTTTTCTTTCTTTTTTCTTTTTTTATTTCTTTCTTTCTTTCTCTTTCTCTCTCTCTCTCCTTCCTTTTGTCTTTCTGTCCCTTTTTCCTTTTTTCTTTCATCTCTCTACCTTTTCTTTCTTTTTTCTTTTTTTATTTCTTTCTTCCTTTCTCTCTCTCTCTCTCTCCTTCCTTTTGTCTCTGTCCCTTTTTCCTTTTTTTCTTTCATCTCTACTTTTTCTTTCTTTTTTTTATTTCTTTCTTTCTCTTTCTCTCTCTCTCTCCTTACATTTGTCTTTCTGTCCCTTTTCCCTTTTTTCTTTCATCTCTCTCACTTTCTCTCTCTCTCTCTCTCTCTCTCTCTTGTCAGTGGTGGGTTTCAAAAATTTTTGGAACCTCTTCTGTAGGTGTGGCCTGCTTCCTGGTGGAACCTCTTCTAATCGGTTCGGTAGATTTGACGAACCGGTTCTACCGAACTGGCGCGAACTGGTAGGAACCCACCTCTGCCGATGCTCCTTTTAGTCATGGAGATGCTGCTCAGAGGGACTCAGCCAGACAAGGGTGGCTTCAACAGAATTTAAGAGAATGATAGAATGACAGGGTTGGAAGGGACCTTAGAGGTCTTCTAGTCCAACTCCCTGCTCAAGCAGGAGTTAGTTTAGTTTAGTTTTATTGGTCTTGTATGCCGCCCACTCCCGAAGGACTCCAGGCGGCTTACAACAAACAAAGGAAGGGGATAAATAGACAAATAGACAAACAACAATTTAAAATACACAACATTCATAGTTCCCGTGGGGCTGGCTATTTCAACAGCCCCCACCCAGCCTGCCTGAGCAGCCAGATCTTCGTGGCTTTGCGGAAGGCCGGGAGGGTAGTGAGGGTCCGGATCTCCACGGGGAGATCGTTCCAGAGGGCTGGAGCTGCAACAGAGAAGGCTCTCCCCCGGGGAGTCGCCAGCCGACATTGGCTGGCAGATGGGATCCGGAGGAGGCCTAGTCTGTGCGATCTGATCGGTCTATGGGAGGTAATTGGCAGGAGGCGGTCTCTCAGGAGACCTTATATCATTTCGGACAAGTGGCTGTCCAGTCTTTTTCCTGAAGATCTCCAGTGATGGAGCACCTCACAACTTCTGGAGGCAAGTCGTCCCACTGGTTAATTGTCCTCACCCTTAGGAAGTTCCTCCTTCATTCCAGGTTGCTTCTCTCCTTGGTTAGTTTCCATCCATTGTTTTTGGGTCCTGCCCTCAGGTGCTTTGGAAAATAAGTGGGCACCTTCTCCTTTGTAGGAGCCTCTCAGATCTTGGAGCAGAGCCATCATGTCACACCTAATCCTTCTTTTCATAACATCAAAAGAGAGGAGGGTTGAGATCTGCCCCACTGATCAGTTGTCCTCGCTGTCAGCGTTTCCAAATACCATGCAGAATTGAATCTAGAGTCGAAGGCAAAACTATGCTTAAAGTTCCAATTTAATAAGACAGGCATGTTGGCATCGTACTGTGGGATTCCAACTCTGGAAGTTACATCAGAATCCCACCCAGTTAAAAGTTCATTCTCTTGTCCCCACACCCACAATCCATTCACATGGTCCAATCTTCTTCTTCCACGCCGGCATCCCCGCCCAGCTTCTTCCGGTCAGGTGTCCTGGTGCGGAGAACAAAGGATGACCTTGGCTTCTAGTAAAGAATGATAACAATACATTCCACAATCCTACTCCTGTCTATTCCCCCCTCCCATCGACTATACTAAAGCATAATGAAATAAGAGAAATAGTGGCAGGCCAAAATTCTAAAAGAAATATAAATGCAGGCCTGACACTTAGGAAACTCCTCCTTAGTCCTAGGTTGGATTAGTTTCCACCCATTGCTTCTTGTCCTGCCTTCAGGTGCTTTGGAGTTTAGAGTTTTAGAGTTTTAGAGTTTTATTTCATTTGTATGCCGCCCTTTTCCCTAAGGGGACTCAGGGCGGCTCACAACTCAAACAAGGGAAGGGGGATACAGACAATTTGACAACAACACAAAACAATACATAATTAAAAAGCGCAACAATAATACCATTCGAGATAGGGGCAACGATTCTTTAGCCCCAGGCCTGTCGGGACAGCCAGGTTTTAAGGGCTATGCGGAAGGCCTGGAGGGTGGTGAGGGTACGAATCTCCACGGGGAGTTCGTTCCAGAGGGTCGGAGCAGCCACAGAGAAGGCTCTCCTCAGGGTTGTCGCCAGTCGACACTGGCCGGCGGATGGAATTCGGAGGAGGCCTAGTCTGTGGAATCTAATTGGTCTAGTGGAGGTAACTGGCGTATAGGTTGACCCCCCCCCCACCTCTTCTTTGTGGCTGCCCCTTAGATAGTGGAAGACTGCTATCATGTGATCTCTGGTCCTCCTCTTCTCCAAGTCTTTCTCTAACTTGTTCTCCTGAACTTGCACACCACCAGGATGTCTTCTCCACGGTAGTGGGAAAGAAACGAAACCGTCTTTCATCAGAAAGTAGACCAGTGAAGAAGAAGAAGACGACACCATCACGGAAGGAGGAGGAGGAGTTTTATGTCCCTTACCGACCCAAGGATTTCGCTTCGGAGCGGGGGTAGGTGCAGGACCCAGGCCAGTGGTGGTGGGCACATCAAGCCCCCTACCTAGGCAGAGAAAGCCTCGGTTTCAGGGATGAATAATGGAGAATCACGGTAGTCCTTGGGCTTCTGGCTTTCTTGTTTTCCAGATTTTGCTTTTAAAAAAAAAATGTTTAAAAGACTTAACGTATTTTTCGGACTATAAGGCACTCCAAAGTATTAAGACGCAGGTAGCTTTTGGGGAGGGGGAAAAACAATCTGTCTCTGTCTCCCAGCAGTAGGCCGCCTCTCAGCAAACAGCTGATTGTCAGGCCTCCCGATCAGCTGTTTCAGGCTGCAGGGATAGCATGCTTTAATTCTGGGGTTGAAATGTACGGGGTTTAAAGCATGCAAGCTGGGGGATTCTGGGAGTTGAAGTCTGCAGGTCTTAAAGCTTGCTGGCTGGGGGATTCTGGGAGTTGAAATCCACAGATCTTAAAAGCATGCTGGCTGGGGGATTCTGGGAGTTGAAGTCCACAGGTCTTAAAGCATGCTGGCTGGGGGATTCTGGGAGTTGAAGTTCACAGGTCTTAAAGCATGCTGGCTGGGGGATTCTAGGAGCTGGTCCATAGGTCTTAAAGCATACTGGCTGGGGGATTCTGGGAGTTGAAGTCCACAGGTCTTAAAGCATGCTGGCTGGGGGATTCTAGGAGCTGGTCCATAGGTCTTGAAGCATACTGGCGGGGGGATTCTGGGAATTGAAGTCCACAGGTCTTAAAGCATACTGGCTGGGGGATTCTGGGAGTTGAAGTCCACAGGTCTTAAAGCATACTGGCTGGGGGATTCTGGGAGTTGAAGTCCACAGGTCTTAAAGCATGCTGGCTGGGGGATTCTGGGAGTTGAAACCCACAGGTCTTAAAGCATGCTGGCTGGGGGATTCTGGGAGTTGAAACCCACAGGTCTTAAAGCATACTGGCTGGGGGATTCTGGGAGTTGAAACCCACAGGTCTTAAAGCATACTGGCTGGGGGATTCTGGGAGTTGAAGTCCACAGGTCTTATGCAGGATCTCCAAAACTGCAAGAGGGCAACTGATGGAACAAATTCCCCACTCCTCAATTTTGCAGGCTCTGTGTCGGAGGGGAAGGCACCGCATTTGAACAGCAGGCCTCGGCGGCCGTCCTGGACTTAATGGGCGACGATGACCGGAATTTAAACAAGAACAAAAAGCTTTTGAAATGGTGAGTCACCCAATTGCAGAGCAAAACAAATTTTTTTTGGGGGGGGGGATTTTTCCTCTTTCTTCTCCCCAAAGAATGTATTTCTGTCTCCTCGTGAATCAAAGACCCCTGGTTCCCACATTCCTTTAATTAGGCTCTTTATTTTTTATATGTGGCTCAATGGCTAAGACGCTGAGCTTGTCGACCAGAAGGTTCGGCAGTTTGGCGGTTCGAATCCCTAGCGCTGCTTAACGGAGCGAGCTCCTGTGGCTTGTCCCAGCTTCTGCCTGCCGTTTGAAATCACGTAAAAAATGCAAGTAGAAAAATAGGGCCCACCTTTGGTGGGAAGGCCGGCCACATGACCACGGAGACGTCTTCGGACAGCGCTGGCTCTTCGGCTTTGGAACAGAGATAAGCACCGCCCCCTAGAGTCAGGAACGACTAGCACATATGTGCGAGAGGAACCTTTACATTATGTATATGTGTATGTATGTGTATATATGTGTGTGTGTGTGTATGCATGTGTATATGTGTGTGTGTGTGTGTGTGTATGTATGTATGTATATGTATATATTCTATTCAAAAGATGATCAAAATACGAAGCCCAAATGAAAAAAAATTAAAGACAAAACAAACCTAGACAAAAACATTAAACATGTACATTAATTGTGGTCATAAATTGAGGACTACCTGAAATACCTTTCCTCCCCCTTGCAAAACAGGCCCAACATTGATAAACTTCTGCATCTATCTGCAATCTAATTGACTTGTGATATGTTGTGTATATATATTATATATATAAAAGGCAAGTACCACTCACTCATCACGAACTCTCCAGAACTGTAAAGCCTACAAACTTGAAATTTGGCATGTATGTTGCACTTGGCTTCTAGGTGCCCGCTAAGAAAGGATTTTTTGAAATGACCATCAGATCATTAGCATTTCTTATGCAGTAATTAACACACTTTGATGCTAAGGAGTTCTACTCACCCTCCCCACCTGAAAAGAACTCTGTTCCACCTGCCAGTTGCCTCACATTCTGTTACCTCAGTTCAAACTAGCAGACGTTCCACTCTTTCACTCAGAAGCGGTCTGGGGGCTCCTTACAGTACTAAACGTCGGTACCTCACCAAAATGTCTACGCCTTCCACCACTGGAACGGCTTCCGGACTCAAGGCGGTGGGAGTGATATCCCCTTATGTGTTTCAATCACCGACCGCCACTGAGCCAACGGATTGGGAGCCAAATTTCTCCTGCATAGCCCAGTCACATAGTTTTGTCACGAAGGAAGGGATCTCTGCTTTTAAAAAATCCATTTGTGTTTCTGGGGCGTGTTGGCAGCCTGCAACAGGTTTCTGCCCGTTTGATCTCATGAAATCAAAGACAGGGTAAGCCGATCGGTCCTCGGAGGCCACGAGGAGACGCTGAGGCCTGCAGCCTGGAGCTGGGCAGGAAACGACGGGAACAATGGCGGTATTGTCAAAAGATGTTGCAAGGACTTGTCCATCTAAAGCGCCTGGATCGGTTTGACTTGCTTGTCATTGTTTCAAAGGCTTAACGCTTGGCTGAGCACTTAAGAAAGGCGACTGCAGAATTCTTTTCCTGCTTGGAGTGCTGCAAAAGCTCAGCGGACAGCGTTAATGAGGCTTAATAAGTCCGGTTTTGTGTTTCGTCGGTTCTTTTCCACTTCTGTTTTTTTACTTTGCTGAAAGAAGCAGAGACCCGCTCAGAAAGGGCGCTTCAGAATAATAAGAATCACAAGAGCTGGAAGGGAGCTTGGAGGTCTTCTAGTCCAACCCCCTCCTCAAGCAGGAGACCCTGTACCATTTCAGACAAATGGCTGTCCAAGTCTCTTCTTAAAAACCTCCAAAGTTGGAGCACTCACCAATTTCTGGAGGCAAGTCGTTCCTCTGGTTAATTGTCCTCACTGCTGGGACATTTCTCTTTATTTTTACATTGGTTCTCTTCTTGATTAGTTTCCACCCATTGCTTCTTGTCCTGCCTTCAGATGCTTTAGAGAATAGTTTGATTTCCCTCTTCTTTGGTGGCAGCCCCTCAAATATTAGGAACTGCCCCCCTTAGTCCTTCTTTTCATTAGGCTAAACATAGCTAGTTCCTCTTCCCATGGCCACTCCTGCTACCCAATTTCGCAAGGGTGATCAAGACATTCACATATATATTTGGTGGTGGTGGGGTCATTTAGGTGACCTATAAGAGGATAACAAGAGTTGGAAGGGACCTTGGAGGTCTTCTAGTCCAACCCTCTGTTCAGGCAGGAAACCTGTTCTGACCCCACTCGTTCCACACCAAAGCACACTCCGAGTCAGAGATAAATTACGGCATTTAATTAACAGACAAACATGTCCTTGACAGCACAGACAAGCTTGGGCAGCAATAAACACAGGTAAGGCTTGGCAGCAATCCAGCCTGCCAAGCTCACACAAAGTTCTCCAACATTCAATTCTGTGTTGACTTCTGCAAAGAGGGGCGTGTGCACAAGTAGCCTTTTTATAGTCTGGAGAAGAGCCTAATGACCACCAGCTGAGTACAATTACCTCCTGTAATTGTGTAATTGTTCCTGATGCCGAGTAGCTCTTCTATGGCGTGCATCCAGGAACAACTCACTACTGGCCTCCAGCTCACTCTCCCTTGTCTCCTCCCCACTGGTCCAAGGCTTTCAAGGCCGTCATTAACTTTCAATGGTCGCTAAATGAACTGGTGTTGTAAGTCAAAAGGACTACCTGTTTTTTTTGTTTTTGTTGTTGTTCTGCAGGGATCGGAAACGGAAACGATTTGTTGGGCAAACGGGTCAGGAGAATAAGAAGAAGATCCGTACGGAAAGCGGCGCCTACATCAGCAGTTCTTACAAAACGAACCTGTATCCTTTTGATTTCATCCCCAGAAAAAAAGTCTTTATCTCGGTCTAGCTAAGACTCGGCTATGATTTGGAATATATAATGAGAGAGAGAGAGAGAGAGAAAAAAGGAAAAATGCATAGATTACAGCTGAGAAGCAAAATCTGGTGGCTGAGTGGCTCAGACGCTGAGCTGGTCGATCAGAAAGGTTGGCGGTTCGAATCCCTAGCGCCGTGTAACAGAGTGAGCTCCCGTTACTTGTCCCGGCTTCTGCCAACCTAGCAGTTCGAAAGCTGGTAAAAAATGCAAGTAGAAAAATAGGGGCCACCTTTGGTGGGAAGGGAACAGCGTTCCGTGCGCCTTCGGTGTTGAGTCATGCCGGCCACATGACCACAGAGACATCTTCGGACAGCGCTGGCTCTTCCGCTTTGAAACGGAGATGAGCACCGCCCCCTAGAGTCAGGAATGACTAGCACATATGCGCGAGGGGAGCCTTTACCTTACTAATTTTTAGCCTAGGGACAAAGTAAGTAAAACTGAAGGACTGCCTGGGGAATTCTGGGAGTTGAAGTCCAGACATCTTAAAATGGCTAAGGTTGAGAAGCACGTCTGCAGGCAGAAGCTTAAAACACCAGTGGGTGTTTTCTTTGTCCCCTACATGCATTTTAATCCAGGTGGGGGGAATAGGAGAGAGAATTATAGGGTTCCTGAGCACTATATGTGCTGCTTCCTGACTACTCGGGAACACTTGCATAAGTTGAATTTCCTATCCAGCTCCAGCTACGACAAATGGAAGAAGAGAAATAAGATTGACGAGCAGGATTCCGACACGGAGGTTGGTGGTGATCAGAGGCACAGGAAGAGACAGAAAGGCAGAGGTGAGCTCTGAGGGAAAAAGAAGCTATCAAACTCTCACTTTTTTTTATTCCCTGTAGTCGCAATAATTATTCAAACGTCCCGAAAGGTGCTTTTTTTTCCCAAAGGACATATTGGGACTTGCTTTATTTTTTGCTTGAAGAAGACATTTCGCTTATCATCCAAGAAGCTTCTTCGGTTCTCCAGTTCTTCTTCCTGGAGTGGGGAGGGAATGGGAATTTTACAGCATCCTTCCCCTGGAATGGGGAGGGAATGGAGATTTTGCAGTATCCTTCCCCTGGAATGGGGAGGGAATGGAGATTTTGCAGTATCCTTCCCCTGGAGTGGGGAGGGAATGGAGATTTTGCAGTATCCTTCCCCTGGAGTGGGGAGGGAATGGAGATTTTGCAGTATCCTTCCCCTGGAGTGGGGAGGGAATTGGGATTTTGCAGTATCCTTCCCCTGGAGTGGGGAGGGAATGGGGATTTTGCAGTATCCTTCCCCTGGAGTGGGGAGGGAATGGAGATTTTGCAGTATCCTTCCCCTGGAGTGGGGAGGGAATGGAGGTTTTATAGTATTCTTCCCCTGGAGTGGGGAGGAAATGGTGATTTTGCAGTATCCTTCCCCTGGAGTGGGGAGGGAATGGAGATTTTGCAGTATCCTTCCTCTGGAGTGGGGAGGGAATGGAGATTTTATAGTATTCTTCCCCTGGAGTGGGGAGGAAATGGAGATTTTGCAGTATCCTTCCTCTGGAGTGGGGAGGGAATGGAGATTTTGCAGTATCCTTCCTCTGGAGTGGGGAGGGAATGGAGATTTTGCAGTATCCTTCCCCTGGAGTGGGGAGGGAATGGAGATTTTGCAGTATCCTTCCTCTGGAGTGGGGAGGGAATGGAGATTTTGCAGTATCCTTCCCCTGGAGTGTGGAGGAAATGGAGATTTTATAGTATTCTTCCCCTGGAGTGGGGAGGGAATGGAGATTTTGCAGTATCCTTCCCCTGGAGTGGGGAGGGAATGGAGATTTTATAGTATTCTTCCCCTGGAGTGGGGAGGAAATGGTGATTTTGCAGTATCCTTCCCCTGGAGTGTGGAGGGAATGGGGATTTTGCAGTATCCTTCCTACCAAGCCATGCCCACAGAACAGGCAGTAAAAATTTTTGAATCCCACTACTGATTCTGTTTCCTCGTAACTTCACACAAAAGGGTGTGAGCCAATTAACTGTAATGTGGTTCCATCCTTCTACACTGGGCTGCCCGTCCCTAATTCAAACTCCATCCTAACATTTTTCCCCCCGTTCCCTTCCAAAGGGCCCCACCCAGCCTCCTCCTCCTCCCAGCGTGGCAAGGTCCACTCCGAGTTGAAAACCAAGGAACAGATCTTCAAGCAAAGGAAAAAAGCGTCCAAGCAACGTTTCCTGCAGGGCGGTGGGATGAAGCGCTTGAAATCCCGTAGCCGGCAACGCGTGCGAGAGATGCGTCAGACGGCTTTCGGTCGCGGAAATGTCAAGAAGGGCAAGCTGCGGAAACGGATGTAGACGTCCCGGGTCTATCCAGGATCCTGAGCTTGCGGTGGCCGATTCCCATTTATTTACTGTGTAAACTCTGGGTCTAAAAATAAAAGATTAAAAGGATTTCAGCATCTAGCTGCACCGTTATCATGCCACATCCGATGCTTTCCTTTCCTTTGTTTTGTTTTGAAATTAGTTTGGTCAGACCTGTTCTTGTAATATGAGTTCCTAACCTGAAAGTCCCCCCCCCCCCAATGAAAAGATTGCAACTGCTACAAGTTCTCCAATCTATGGGATTCTTGCTAAGAGTTTCATGAGTTGATCTGAAGGGCACCCATATGGCAGAACGTTGTTTTCTGAAGTGAATTAAGAAGAATTGTAGGCTTGCCTAGGGCTTAAGATGGAGATTCGGGGGGGAACTGGGGGGGGGTGTTACTGTCCAAGGGGCTGAAGCGTGCTGGAGTGTCCTGAGTAGCTTGTGGGAAGGTCCAGGAATGGGTATTATCATGTCCAATCTGCCCAGAGACTGAGTTAGAATTGAAGCCATGCCTCTCTGTTCTGTCTGTTTGGCTCCAGTTTTCACTCAGTCTCGGCCCAAGAGAGACCTAAATTCATTGGCTCCTGAATATCCATTATTAGACCTTTCTTATTTTTCCAAATTCTCCAATTCTACCCTTCCTTGACCACCCTATTTACCTTCCTTCTGAGCCTCTTTTGTACTGCGCTGTGGCTGTCTAGCTGCCATCGGAGGGAGGGAGCACCGTCGGCCCGCTTGGGCGGCCATTTCGGGCTCCCTGAGGCCACGTGGAGCCTGGCAGAGCCGCCAATTAAATGGAGATTGGGGAGGGAACAGGGTACTCTCCAAGGTGCTGAAAGCATGTTGGATTCTACAATTCCATAGAATTGTATTCTTTATTGGCCAAGTGTGATTGGACACACAAGGAATTTGTCTTTGGTTCTATTCTCATTCCCATTGCCAGTGTTTCTGGTGTGCTTGTTGATCAGTCTTGCAAGGCTGACGCGCTTCTATTTATTTGCCTTTTTTCCTTTCTCCAAATATTCTTCCTCTGAGACTCTACTCTCCATATCCTCAGCATTAGATGTAAGCTAGAATAGAATGAGAAGAGGTGCCACCTAATGAGAAGGAAGGACTCCTTGGAGAAGAGCCTAATACTGGGAAAGATTGAGGGCAGAAGAAGAAGGGGACGGCAGAGAATGAGGTGGCTGGGTGGAGTCACCGAAGCAGTTGGTGGGAGCTTAAATGGATTCCGGAGGATGGTAGAGGACAGGAAGGCCTGGAGGAACACTGTCCATGGGGTCGCGATGGGTTGGACACGACTTCACAACTAAGAACAACAACAACATAGAAAACGATAGATAGATAGATAGATAGATAGATAGATAGATAGATAGATAGATAGATAGATAGATAGATAGATAGATAGATAGCAATAGCAGTTAGACTTATATACCGCTTCATAGGGCTTTCAGCCCTCTCTAAGCGGTTTACAGAGTCAGCATATCGCCCCCACAGTCTGGGTCCTCATTTCACCCACCTCAGAAGGATGGAAGGCTGAGTCAACCTTGAGCCGGTGAGATTAGAACCGCTGAACTTCAGATAACAGTCAGCTGAAGTGGCCTGCAGTACTGCACTCTAACCACTGCGCCACCTCGGCTCTTAGATGATAGATAGATAGATAGATAGATAGATAGATAGATAGATAGATAGATAGATAGATAGATAGATAGATAGATAGATAGATAGATAGATAGATGATAGATAGATAGATAGATACGTACATACATACATACATACATACATACATAGATACATAGATAGACAAACAGACAGATGATAGAAAGAAAGAGAAAGAAAGAAAGAAAAGATGGACTGCAAGGCCATCCAACCTGTCAGTCCTAGAGGAGATCAACCCTGCCTGCTCTTTAGAAGGCCAGATCCTGAAGAGGAAACTCAAAAGACTTTGGCCACCAAATGAGAAGGAGGAAGGACTCCCTGGAGAAGAGCCTCATGCTGGGAACGATGGAGGGCAAAAGAAGAAGGGGACGGCAGAGAAGGAGGTGGCTGGTTGGAGTCACCGAAGCAGTTGGTGTGAGCTTAAATGGACTCCAGAGGACGGTAGAGGACAGGAAGGCCTGGAGGAACGTCCATGGTGTTGTGATGGGTCAGACATGACTTCGCAACTAACAAGAATAGAATAGAATAGAATAATGACTAGGGAATAGAATATGAAATAGAATATGGAGTCAGCCTTGCAAAGCAGACCAGCAAGCACACAAGAAGCATAGTTCTAACTCTATTATAATTACTTTTGCAAGTTTGAAGGTACATTCCCCCCTCCCCATCACCTTTACAGGCTAAGAAACTAGAGAAGGTCCTTTCTGAGATCTTCGTCATGTCCACTTTCCTTCTAAGGGCTCAGCTGCCTCTTATCTGACTGTTGCCTAGTCTGTAGCTCTCCCTCCTGTCTCCCCAGGCCACTCCTACTTACCGTTAGAAAGTTTATGTCAGGCCTGCAGCCATCTTTTCTTTTGGCTCTTTGGCCTGCCCCACTTTCTATTATTCTGCTATGCATTTTCTATGGTGGGGAAATGGGAGGGGGGGATTGTAAGGAGTCACATACTATGTAGTCATAACAACATTCTTTCTAGAAAGCCAAGGTCATCCTTTGTCTCTGCACCTGTCCGGAACTGGATGGGTGGCAGAGGGAGATTGGACCATGTGATGGATTTGTGGGCGTGGGGGCAAGATCTTGAACTTTCAACTATGTGGGGAAAACCGGGAAGCTTTCAGATTTGGGTTTTCCCAGATGTGCCGACATGGCTCTCTTCATAAATTGGAACTTTGAGGAATCCTTTGCCTTGGACTCTGATTTAATTTTGGATGCTATTTGGAACCCTGACAGTTTAACTTTCCCAAAAATCAGGAGATTCGTAGTGCAAGTTACAGAGGATGTAGTTGTGGCAATACACACCCTAGATAGTAGTTGTGACCGGCTAGCTGATGTACTGGCCTGAGATGACACCCTCTTTTCTGGCTGTGAAGGTTGTGGTGGCTCTGCTTTGCGGAAATCGGCGAGTATGGCTGTTAAATCTTCAACACAAAGCTGCACCTGGAGGGATGGAGAAACGGAGCGTGTGGCCTTTGCTAAATTGGGAGGAGGAAGCGCTACATGCATTGAGTGGTCCAGTGGCTTAGGGCCTTACAATCAGAGGGCTGTGAGTTCGATCCTAGATAGAGGCAGATATTACTCTCTCTGGGCACAATGAGAATATATCTGCTGAACAAAACTCCGCTCTGGCAACAGGAAGGGCAATGGGCCAGTAAACACTCTACTAGCTCCATTCCGTTGCCCAGACTCCGCCCCTGCAAGGGATTATGGGATTTTAAAAAGAAGATGAAGTGGTACAGGCATTATCTTAAGGACTTGAAGAAAAGGCAGAGGGTTAATCAAATAAATGGATTCTAAGAGAAATCAATCCAGACTTCTCACTCAAGACTCAAATGGCCAGGGACAAATTACTTCATTTTGGAGACATCCTAGAAAGACGTCTGTGGCTCTGAGAAAGATAGGGAAGAAGTAGGTGACCAGCAGCAATAGGGTGGACTCAAGGATATGGGTAGTCCTCAATTTACGACCACAACTGAGCCCAAATTTTCGGTTGCTAAGTGAAACCTTTGTTAAATGAGTCTTGCTCCACTTTATAACCTTTCTTGCCACAGTTCTTAAGTAAACCACTGCAGTTACAGATCTACGTAAAGCTAAAGATTTCCCTCGCACATGTGTGCTAGTTGTTCCCAACTCTAGGGGGCGGTGCTCATCTCCATCATGTGCCTGGGTGGACATGGCTATGTAGTCATGTGATCGGGGTGCCAGGTTTGTGCTCCTCCCTCCCTCCTTTCTTTCTTTCTTTCTTTCTTTCTCCCTTCCCTCCTTTTTTCTCCCATCCTTCTCTTTCTTTCTTTCCTTCTTTCTTTCCTTCTTTCTTTCTCCCCTCCCTTTTTCTCCTATCATTCTCTTTCTTTCTTCTTTCTTTCCCCCTTCCCTCCCTTTTTCTCCCATCCTTCTCTTTTTCTTTCTTTCCTTCTTTTCTTTCTTTCTCCCTTTCCTCCCTTTTTCTCCCATCCTTCTCTTTCTTTCTTTCCTTCTTTCTTTCCTTCTTTCTCCCTTCCCCCCCTTTTCTCCCATCCTTCTCTCTTTCTTTTTCTTTCCTTCTTTCTTTCTCCCTTCCATCCCTTTCCCCCCATCCTTCTCTCTTTCTTTCCTTCCTTCTTCTTTCTTTCCTTTCTTTCTCCCTTCCCTCCCTTTTTCTCCCATCTTTCCTTCCTTCCTTCCTTCCTTCCTTCCTTCCTTCCTTCCTTCCTTCCTTCCTTCCTTCCTTCCTTCCTTTCACAGCACACACACACATACACACACCGTTTTTGGCCTGGCAGGGCTCAGGGAATCCTCCTGGGAACAAAAACGGACCCCAAATGCTAGAAAAAAGTTTTTAAAAAGTTTCTACTATTGCGCAGCCCAGATGATCGTTGCAACTTTTTTTTTTAACTTGGCTAAGCATTTTTTTTTTTTACTCCTAGTTCAGGCGAACTGGCCCGAACCGGTAGCATTTCACCCCTGGTCTAGGGCTATTTGTAACCTGGGCGCCAAGATCAGCCAAAGGTCAATAAAATTTCACAGCTTGGAGCCCTCGCTGCCAGAGAAACCTCTTACATTACTTCCCTTCGCAAGATCCATTGTCGGCGTATTCATAATTTAAAACCTCCCACGGTGTGACTTTGCCGAAGCGAAGAGCATTTTATGGAAGTAGAACTGACCTCATCTAGCTGGGCTTCGGTGTCCTCTTGGGGCACATTCATGCGTAGCTTCCTGTGCTTGGCCACCATCTGGAAAAGGTTCAGAACTGCCAGTTTGATCTGCCCCAGCTCCAGGGTTTTGCCGGCAGCCGTATTCTGGATGCAAATCCAGTTGGACTCCTAAAGAGGGGGGAAAGTAGGAGAAAAAATCCTGGCCTTTTCTTGAGACATCTCCTTGCGGAATAACAGGGTTGGAAGGGACCTTGGAGGTCTTCTAATCCAGCCGCTTGTTCCTAAGCCACGTCAGATAAATGGCTGTCCACGGGAAGGAAGGAGGGAAGGAAGAAGGAGAGAAGAAAGGAGGGTAGGAAGGAGGGAATGTAGGAGAGAAAGAAGGGGGGAAGGAAGGGGGAAAGGAAGGAGAGAAGGAGAAAAGAAAGGAGGGAAGGAAGGAAGGAGGGAAGGAGAGAAGAAAGGAGGGAAGGAAGGAGAGAAGGAAGGGGGAAAGGAAGGGGGAAAGGAAGGAGAGAAGGAGAAAAGAAAGGAGGGAAGGAAGGAAGGAGGGAGGGAAGGAGAGAAGGAGGGTAGGGGAAGGAGGGAGGGAAGGAAGGAAGGGGAGTAGGAGAGAAGAAACGAGGGAAGGAAAGAGGGAGGGAGGGAAGAAGAAGTAGGACCGTTGTAAGATAAAATGGATCTATGGGATGTTAAAAAAGCAATCTTCAAGTATATTGTCAACAGTAGGAAAAATTGTTATAAATACATATTATTAATAATACTTATGAGATCATATAATTGTGAATGTATATATGAAATTGATAAAATACAAAAATTTTTTTAAAAAATGGCTGTCCACAGTCTCTTCTTGAAAACCTCCAGTTTGAATGGTTCCTGCAACCATTCAACCGCCTGGCCAAGGAGGAGACCCTATACCATTCCAGACAGGTGGCTGTCCAGTCTTTTCTTAAAAACCTCCAGTGAAGAAGCACCCATAACTTCTTGTGGCAAACTGTTCCATTGGTTAATTGTTCTCACTGTCAGGGAGTTTCTCCTTAATTCCAAGTTGCTTCTCTCCTTGATTAGTTTCCACCCATTGCTTCTTGTTCTACCCTCAGGTGCCTTGGAGAATAGCTTGACTCCCTCTTCTTTGTGGCAGCCCCAGAGATATTGGAAGACTGCTATCATGTCTCCCCTGGTCCTTCTTTTCATCAAACTAGACATCCCCAATTCCTGCCAACTGTTCTCTATTTAATAATCTTCCATCCATTGCTTCTTGTTCTAGACTGCTATCATGTCACTTCTTGTCCTTCTGTTGTCCTCCTTACATTTTCCAGGATGGCCCTGCAGGCCAGATCTGACCACATCCTTGAGTCTGACACCCCTGTTCTAGGCTAACAAAGAGAAGGCTTAGGGTAGACCTGGTAGCATCTTCCAATACTTGAGGGGCTTTCACAGAGAAGAGCAACAAAGTTGATTAGGGGACTGGAGGCTAAAACATATGAAGAATGGTTGCAGGAACTGGGTATGTCTAGTTTGATGAAAAGAAGAACTAGGGGAGACATGATACCAGTGTTCCAATATCTCAGGGGCTGCCCCAAAGAAGAGGGAGTCAAGCTATTCTCCAAGGGTAGAACAAGAGGCAATGGGTGGAAACTAATCAAGGAGAGAAGCAACTTAGAACTGAGGAGAAATTTCCTGACAGTGAGAACAATTAATCAGTGGAACAATTTGCCTCCAGAAGTTGTGAATGCCCCAACACTGGAAGTCTTTAAGAAGATGTTGGACAGCCATTTGTCTGAAACAGTATAGGGTTTCCTGCCTAGGCAGGGGGTTGGACTAGAAGACCTCCAAGGTCCCTTCCAACTCTGCTATTGTATTGTATTGTATATGTTAGGAATATAATCTAACAGTTGGGTTGGCAATATATACATCATGTAACAATACTATACCTGCTTCTTTAAATCATACTGTAAAATGTGATTGGTTGCTGTTTTCCTCAATCGGCCATAAGAGGGAGCCAGTACGACTGTTAGCTCTCTGTTCATTAGATGCTGGGCTGATCTGATCTGAGTATTTTGGAAGCTGGCTGTTAGAAAGTGCCGTGAGCTATTGTAAGTTTTGCAACTGCTAGCAAACTTTTGAGTACTGAACTGATGATACGATACTGGACCATGTTATTTGGATTATCCCTTTACTGAAAGACGTTGATGACTGACTGTCTTATCCATGTATGACTTGGACTGTTTGATGGACTCTGATACCTCTATTTCCACGAAAGTAAAAGCCTATTTAAACTGCAGTGTCTCTGTATGCTGGTTTGTGTGTTCTCCAACACAACTCTCACAACGCTTCTCTGAATGCACTCGCTCTCCCAACGGGGAGCTTATCTAACAGTATTCTCCAAAGCACCAGAAAGCAGGACAAGAACAGGCCATCAAAGAGAGATCCAACCTGGAACTAAGGAACCATTTCAGCGGGACAACAATTAATCAATGGAACGACTTGCCTCCAGAAGTCGTAGCTGCCCCATCAATGGAGGTTTTTTTCAAAAATAGACTGGACAACCATTTGACCAGGATAATATAAGGCCGTGATGGCGGACCAATGGCACGCGTGACACAGAGGGCATGCACAGTGCCCTCTCTGCAGGCACACCAGCCATTGCCCCAGCCCAGCTCCACCGGGGATGCTCGGGCGCCTCCCACTGGCCAGCTGATCTTCGAGTCTCGGCTGCACAAGCCTCCTACAGCAACCTAGAAGCCAAAAATGGGCGAGGGCGGTGGGCAGTGGTGGGTTTGAAAAATATTTTGAACCTACTGTGGGTGTGGCCTCCTTTGTGGGAGTGGCTTGCCAGCCATGTGACCTGATGGGAGTGGCTTCCCGGCCATGTGTTTGTTTTCTTTCTTTCTTTCTTTCTTTCTTTCTTTCTTTCTTTCTTTCTTTCTTTCTTTCTTTCTTTCTTTCTCTCTCCTTCCTTTTGTTTCTCTGTCCCTTTTTCCTTTTTTTCTTTCATCTCTCTCTCTCACTTTTTCTTTCTTTTTTCTTTATTTCTTCCTTTCTTTCGAGGTGGCGCAGTGGTTAGGGTGCAGTACTGCAGCCACTTCAGCTGACTGCTAATTCTGCAGCTCGGCGGTTCAAATATCACCCGGCTCAGGGTTGACTTAGCCTTCCATCCTTCCAAAGTGGGTAAAATGAGGACCTGGATTGTTGTTGGGGGCAATTTGCTGACTCTGTAAACCGCTTAGAGAGGGCTGAAAGCCCTATGAAGCGGTATATAAATCTAACTGCTATTGCTTTCTTTTTCTGTGTGAGTCTCTCTCTCTCTCTCTCTCCCCCTCCCTCCCTCCCTCCCTCCCTCCCTCTCTCTCTCTCTCTCTCTCTCTCTCTCTCTCTCTCTCTCTCTCTGTGAGTGGTGGGTTCCAAAAATATTTGGAACCTCTTCTGTAGGTGTGGCCTGCTTTCCGGGTCCACTGGTGGAACATCTTCTAACCGGTTCGGTAGATTTGATGAACCGGTAGGAACCCACCTCTGGCAGTGGGCAACTTGTATGGAGGGGAGAATGTGCTCCCATTGCATTTTGGGGTTTTGTGCCAGCTTTGGATACTTGGCACCCTAAAGGTTAACCATCACTGGTATAAGGTCTCCCGCCTTGAGCAGCAGGCTGGCCTAGAAGACCTCCCAGGTCCCTTCCAGCCTTATGATTCTATGTTCACTTTGTCCTCCACCGATGTCCTCATCTTACCAATTCAAGGACTTTGGCCCGGGTTTGCTCCAGCTGGCCTTGGAGCTCAGCCACCCGATTGTTTTGCAGCAAAATCTTGTTACTGCTTTCGTCCAGGTACTCTTGCAGGCACCTGCGTTCCTCCTCCACGGCTTCGCGGGCAGCTTGTTCTCTCTGGACCAAGTTGGCTTGGGTGGCCATCAGCGTCTGGAACCGACCAATTAGCTCCGAGATTTCCTCAAACTGCAGAACGAGAAAAAAAAAAGGAGGACCCCAAAAATAACTTAAGAGGTCGTGTCAACCCTGAAGCTGACCTGATTGAGGCCATTTTGAGGCTTCGGCGCTGCCACAGCTAAAGCTAACGGATAGGGAGGGGGGAGTAGAGATAGCTGGGGTTTGTAGCCAAAACAAAATGCTTTCTCTTGGGAACCAAGGTCATTTCAGCAGGTGCTTGGAAGGAGGGGACTGAAGTCACCTAGCAAGTGGGCTGTATCCTGATTGGACCGTTTGAGCAATCATTTTGAGAAAATGAAAAACTTTTTTTTTAATTGAAAATTTTAGAAAAAAAAACTTTTACAAATGTTTACCTCCCCCCCTGCCCTCCTCCCCAACCCCCCCAACCTTCCCCCCTCCCCCCCCCCGACTTCCCAGAACCAATACAGGGTATAAATCTTTAACAAAGATGTTCTAAAATAAACTTTAAAAAAGTTGGTATCATCTTTCATTTGAGCTTTAACTCCTCTTTGCTAGGCTAAGTCTAAACAGATTATATCATTCCTTGTTTCTTCAGTCATAAACTATCTGGAATTTCTTAGTCCCATATTTATTTTGAGTATAGTCAATCCATCTTCTCCACTTCAGCCTATATCTCTCATTTGAGTGGTCCTTGAGATATGCTGATATTTTAGCCATCTCTGCTAGGTTTGTTACTTTTAATGTTCATTCTTGAATAGTAGGCAAATCTTCCTTCTTCCAGTATCGCGCCACCAACAGTCTTGCTGGTGTTATTAAATGCAAAATCAAGTCAATCTCTATAACTGTACAATCAATAATTATACCTAACAGGAATAACTGAGGGGTAAACTTTATCCTTTTTTAAAGAACATTTTGCATAATCCACCATATTTTTATCCAAAATGCTTTAAGATGTTTTATAGATGCCATTTAGATCCTAAAAAATTAGCCTGTATGTATCCGAATTTACAACCTAAATGCTGGAGATGTGATTGTCTTGATGCTACATACTATCATATATGGTGGACTTGTAGAAAGTGAAAAACTTTTAAATTCGGTGAGAACTGCGGGAACATTTAGAGTCGGTTTTCACCAGCCCGTGCCAAGATGACATATCCAGTGAAACTATTCTCTGAGGAAGAACTAAGAAGGAGAACTAAAATTATTTGTGGTAAAATATAAAAATATGAAAAGTGTATTAAATTTGATCATGGAAGGTGGGATGTTAGAGGAGTTGTTGGGAATGTTAAAAAGTGCACGATCAACCTTAAAAGGTAACAAAGAGGTAGAAAAGGAAGCAGAAAAATTGTTGAAAGTGGGAGACAGGAGGGGAATGAGGAAAGCAACATAAATGAACAAGGAATTAACAAGGCAGAAATGGAAAATAAAACTCAATGGGGTAAAGGCAGAAAGAGAGCAGAGAGGAAATATGGGAAACAACATCTGAAAAAGAAATTAGCCAAAAATAAGGAGAGAAATAAAGGGAGATGGGAAAGAGAAACTTGGGGGAGAGATACTCAAAAAAAATCTATCCGAAAGTGAGAGAAGAAAAGTTATAAAACACATAAAAAGAAGAAAAAGAGAAAAGAAAATTTAGAAATAGGGAAATAGCAGAATGATATGATCCAGTAGAAAGAAATATTGTTAACAAGGTAAAAAATGTTTTATTTTTATTTTGTATTAACAAACATGTAAAATACACACACACAAAACTTAGACGTACACCACATTTACACAAGGAGCTTCCTGTTCTTTCTACTAGCAATTATCAATCGATACCGCTCACCTTATATTATTTCCCCTTCTGTTGTATTTCATTTGGATTTCACCATTCTTAACCCTCTTATTTTACTCATAACTATTATTTTTTGAGTTTTGTTATATTCCTTCATTGATTCGTGTTTCTTTCCTCCATCCACCTATACCATTTATCCCATAATTGGTAGAATTCTGATTCTTCTTTTCCCTGGATTTCTTTAGTTAGTTTGTCCATTTCAGCACAATCCATAACCTTTCTTATTATTTCATCTTCGCTTGGAGTTAATTTGTTTTTCCATTTCTGGGCAAAGGCAATCCTTGTCGCCGTAATTATATGTAGTATTAAATACTGGATTTCTTTTTTGTATTTCGCAGACATTATTCCTAATTTAAAAAAAACTTCAGGTTTCCATTCTATTTTAACCCCTGTTATTGCCTCCAGCCAATTTTTGATCCTTTTCCAAAAAAATTTAGCCTCCTCACAGGTCCACCATAAATGGTAATATGTTCCGTGTATTGATTCTCATTTCCAACATTTTGGGGAGGTATTTGTTAAGATTTTAGCTAACCTTGTTGGTGCCAGGTGCCAAATATAATATAAATTTAATTAGAATGTGTGGGAATATTAAGAACCTTAAAGCCGTTAAATAATTATGTTACGTTGATTGTACAAAGCTTGCAATTTGAAACTTGAAGATTCATATCGTTAATGGAAAATAGGTGGAAAAGAAATGATAAATTGTTTGTTTTTAAAGAGAAAGAAAAAGCATAGTGTCTGTTCATGTTAAAAAAAACTAGAAATTGGAAAATGGGGGAAGAAAAGGAATACGGCTAAAATGGGAAACAATGGAAATACAATGTAAAATGAATTATGTCTTTTGGTGGAAATGTTAAAGGGGGAATTTATGATTCTGTAAGTGATAAGAGTCATAAAAACAATGTGATGCTTTTCCCTCCATAAGGAAGTAATTTTCGGGGAGGTGGAGAAGAGACAAGGCTGGATGCTACAGTTTTTGGACTCTGATGCAGAATCTGAAGTCTAGGAAACAGGTCGAAGGGGAAATGATGTTCTCATTTTCCCACTAGCCAGATGAGAGAGGGAGAGGCGGAAACAGATGTTTGACAGTTGACCTGATTTGATCGGAAGGCCGCCTGACTCCGGTAGAAGTCCGTGAGGCTCGAATTTTTAAAATAAAACTCGCTAACAACAGCCGAGAGAGCCAGTTTGACGTGGCTAAAAAGACTCAGATTACAAACGGAGAGACTATGAACTCTAATCCTGTTTTAGGCACCAGAAAGCTGGTTTTTTTTTTATTTTTGGGCCAGTCACCCAAAGACGTGAGTTCTAGTTCTGCTTTGACCATGAAAGCCACCTGGGTTGCTTCAGGTCAATCACCAGGAGACGGTGAGCTTTCTTCCAACTTCAGTCAACTGGATGACTGGTGAGTTCTAGTCTCACCTCAAACATGGAAGCTGGTTGGGTGATTTTGGGCCAATCACCAGGAGATGGTGAGTTCTAGTCCCACCTCAAACATGGAAGCTGGTTGGGTGATTTTGGGCGAATCACCAGGAGATGGTGAATTCTAGTCCCACCTCAAACATGGAGCTGGTTGGGTGACTTTGGGCCAATCACCAGGAAGATGGTGAATTCTAGTCCCACCTCAAACATGGAAGCTTGTTGGGTGACTTTGGGCCAATCACCAGGAGATGGTGAATTCTAGTCCCACCTCAAACATGAAAGCTGGTTGGGTGAGTCTGGGCCAATCACCAGGAGATAGTGAATTCTAGTCCCACCTCAAACATGGAAGCTGGTTGGGTGATTTTGGGCGAATCACCAGGAGATGGTGAATTCTAGTCCCACCTCAAACATGGAGCTGGTTGGGTGACTTTGGGCCAATCACCAGGAAGATGGTGAATTCTAGTCCCACCTCAAACATGGAAGCTTGTTGGGTGACTTTGGGCCAATCACCAGGAGATGGTGAATTCTAGTCCCACCTCAAACATGAAAGCTGGTTGGGTGAGTCTGGGCCAATCACCAGGAGATAGTGAATTCTAGTCCCACCTCAAACATGGAGCTGGTTGGGTGACTTTGGGCCAATCACCAGGAAGATGGTGAATTCTAGTCCCACCTCAAACATGGAAGCTGGTTGGGTGACTTTGGGCCAATCACCAGGAGACAGTGAATTCTAGTCCCACCTCAAACATGGAGCTGGTTGGGTGACTTTGGGCCAATCACCAGGAGACAGTGAATTCTAGTCCCACCTCAAACATGGAGCTGGTTGGGTGACTTTGGGCCAATCACCAGGAAGATGGTGAATTCTAGTCCCACCTCAAACATGGAAGCTGGTTGGGTGACTTTGGGCCAATCACCAGGAGACAGTGAATTCTAGTCCCACCTCAAACATGGAGCTGGTTGGGTGACTTTGGGCCAATCACCAGGAGACAGTGAATTCTAGTCCCACCTCAAACATGGAGCTGGTTGGGTGACTTTGGGCCAATCACCAGGAGACAGTGAATTCTAGTCCCACCTCAAACATGGAAGCTGGTTGGGTGACTTTGGGCCAATCACCAGGAGACAGTGAATTCTAGTCCCACCTCAAACATGGAGCTGGTTGGGTGACTTTGGGCCAATCACCAGGAGACAGTGAATTCTAGTCCCACCTCAAACATGGAGCTGGTTGGGTGACTTTGGGCCAATCACCAGGAGACAGTGAATTCTAGTCCCACCTCAAACATGAAAGCTGGTTGGGTGACTTTGGGCCAATCACCAGGAGATAGTGAATTCTAATCCCACCTCAAACATGAAAACTGGTTGGGTGAGTTTGGGCCAATCACCAGGAGACGGTGAGTTCTAGTCCAACTTCAGACATGGAAGCCAACTGGATGACTTTGGGCCAATCACCAGGAGATGGTGACTTCTAGTCTCGTCTTGGCCATTAAAGCTAGCTAGATTGATTTTGGGCCAGTCGTTCTCTCTGAGCCCTGAAAAACAATCTCTGGAAGAACTCTGAAAAATCTTGCCAAAAACACAGTTTCCAGGTGCCACCACTAACTGGACAGCACCTAAATAAATACATAAATAAATCACAGAGGAAACTACGGAGGCTTGGAGTTTATTCCGTTGACAAGAGAGTTCCTTTGCCAGAGTGGAGGGTTTTCTTCTCCAACCATCCTAGCCCTTCCCTCACAGACTCACCTGCTCCATCTCCCCCAGGACTTTCTGCAGATACTCGGAGAAAGGCTTATGAGCTTCCAGGCATTGCTGGAGTTTCATCTTCACTGTCATCAACCGGCTCATTTCCTGTTTGAGGCGCTCCACTTCCACTTCCTTCTGAGCCATCTGCTGCTTTTCCTGTTCAGCTTTCCGCATCGCCCGGTGGCGTTTGGCATCATTCTCCTGCAAGGGGGGAAAAAACGATCCCCAGATCATCGGCTGAAAGTCCTACCTCCTTTGGTGGCGATCCAAGCCCCTTCAAATCAATTTTTAAAAAGTTTTTATACCCTGTTTTTACGTCTGGCTAAACCCTCTGATGAACGATTCGGGCAGCTTTATTGCCATCGCCCCTCGTGCAATGAAATTAAATGCCATCTTCAGTGCATTACTACTGCAATGCGCTCTACATGGGGCAGCCCTTGAAGAGCATTCGGAGACTTCAGCTCGTCCAGAATGCAGCCGCGCGAGCGATTGTGGGTGCACCTCGGTACACCCACGTTACACCTCTCCTCCACGAGCTGCACTGGTTACCGATTGGTCTCCGGATACGCTTCAAGGTGCTAGTCGTCACTTATAAAGCCCTTCATGGTATTGGACCTGGGTACTTGAGAGACCGCCTGCTGCCAATTACCTCCCACAGACCCATTAGATCACACAGGGTTGGCCTCCTCCGGGTTCCGTCTACCAGCCAATGCCATCTGGCTACTACCCGGGGGAGGGCCTTCTCTGTGGTAGCACCGGCCCTTTGGAACGAACTCCCCGCAGAGATTCGGACCCTCACCTCTCTCCAGGCCTTCCGGAAAGCCGTTAAAACCTGGCTGTGTCGGCAGGCCTGGGGTCGATGAGTTCCCTTCCCCTCTCGATTGTGTGTCTGTTGGCTATTTTAAATGCTTGTATTTGTAGTTCTTGTGCTTCCCTTCCCCTCTTGGGTTTGTGAGCCGCCCTGAGTCCCGCTGGCGAGCCGAGGTGGCGCAGTGGTTAAATGCAGCACTGCAGGCTACTTCAGCTGACTGTAGTTCAGCAGTTCGGCTGTTCAAATCCCACTAGGCTCAAGGTTGACTCAGCCTTCCATCCTTCCGAGGTGGGTAAAATGAGGACCCGGATTGTTGTTGGGGGCAATATGCTGACTCTGTAAACCGCTTAGAGAGGGCTGAAAGCCCTATGAAGCGGTATATAAGTCTAACTATTGCTATTTAAAAAATAAACCTAAACCTAAACCAACATTGTACTTAAGGAAACTATAAAAAAATAAACGTAAAACAAAAACACACCCCCTTCACATTCTATAAGGTAAAAGTAAAGGTTCCCCTCGCGCATCTGTGCTAGTCGTTCCTGACTCTAAGCTCATCTCCGTTTCAAAGCCGAAGAGCCAGCGCTATCCGAAGACGTCTCCGGGGTCATGTGGCTGGCATGACTCAATGCCGAAGGCGCACGGAACGCTCTTCCCTTCCCACCAAAGGTGGACCCTATTTTTTCTACTTGCATTTTTTTACGTGCTTTTGAACTGCTAGGTTGGCAGAAGCTGGGACAAGTCTTGTTTGGATTTACATTCATTTCTGACCTTCAAGAACTTGTCAAACTTCAGGATGGCCTGTTTGAGTTGACTTTCTTTGTGGGCGAGTTCTTGCCGTCGCTGCTGCAGATGTTCCATCTTCTTCTGAAACTCCTGGAAAGGGACAGGGAGAGACGGAGAAGAGCAGTTGAAGAAAAGGAATGGTCAAATGCTTTTGAACAAGCCAAAGAAGAAACTTGACCTTCTTGAAGCCAATGGAGATTCTCCATCATCCAGGCCATGGTTGTCCCAAAAGGCAACTGGATTTGGAAACACCCCCCCCAAGGCTAAAGCCAAGGGTTCCTACAACCACAAGGGAGGTCAAACTATTTTTCCAAAAGCACCAAAAGGCAAGATGAGAAAGAAAGAATAGATGGAAACTAATCAAGAACTGAAGAAACCGAGAACTAACTAGAGGTTTCCTAAGGGTGAGAGCAATTAACTAATGGAACAACTTGTTTGCAGAAGTTGTGGGTGCTCCATCACTGGAGGCTTTCAGAAAAGACTGGACAATCATTTATCAGAAATGGTAGGGTCTCCTGGTCAACCAGGGGGATCCAAGGTTCCTTCCAACTATGTTAACTATGTTCTAAGAAACCTCCAAAGTCTCTTCCAACTATGTTCTAAGAAAGTCCACCTATGTTCTAAGAGACCTCCAAGGTCTCTTCCAGGTATGTTCTAAAAAAGTCCAACTATGTTCTAAGAGACCTCCAAGGTCCTTTCCAGTTATGTTCTAAGAAAGTCCACCTATGTTCTAAGAGTCCTCCAAGGTCTTTTCCAACTATGTTCTAAGAAAGTCCACCTATGTTCTAAGAGACTTCCAAGGTCTCTTTCAACTATGTTCTAAGAAAGTCCACCTATGTTCTAAGAGACCTCCAAGGTCTCTTCCAGCTATGTTCTAAAAAAGCCCAACTATGTTCTAAGAGACTTCCAAGGTCTCTTTCAACTATGTTCTAAGAAAGTCCAACTATGTTCTAAAAGACCTCCAAGGTCTCTTCCAGGTATGTTCTAGGAAAGTCCACCTCTGTTCTAAGAGACCTCCAAGGTCTTTTCCAGGTATGTTCTAAGAAAGTCCAACTATGTTCTATGAGACCTCCAAGGTCTCTTCCAACTATGTTCTAAGAAAGTCCACCTGAGACACCTCCAAGGTCTCTTCCAGCTATGTTCCAAGAAAGTCCACCTATGTTCTAAGAGACCTCCAAGGTCCTTTCCAGTTATGTTCTAAGAAAGTCCAACTATGTTCTAAGAGACCTCCAAGGTCTTTTCCAGCTATGTTCTAAGAAAGTCCAACTATGTTCTAAGAGATCTCCAAGGTCCCTTCCAACTATGTTCCAAAAAAGTCTATCTATTTTCTAAGAGATCTCCAAAGTCTCTTCCAACTATGTTCTAGGAAAGTCCAGTTACCTTTTTTGGAAAAGGACTTTTGGGGTAAGTTTCTTGAAGGCTCACCATTTTTTCACCAGCCATAACTTTCTTTGATTTATCTGACAGGGACTTTTTAAAAGCTGGTTGAGTGGAAAGTTCTGGGAATCTCTGGAACAGATCAAAGCACACTGAACTTTTGATGTTCTCCATCCCAGCCGCACCATTTCCAGGAGGAGAAGAATTTCATCAACCATTTCTCCATGAGAAAACTCTTTCTTAGCACTAATAGTATTATTATTACTGACACACACACACCCAAACACAGAAAATGTTTCTTCTCTCCTGAAATTACCGGAGAGAAAAAGGAGGACATTCACAAAGTAGGTGCAAGAACATCACATTCTAACTTGGAGGTATCCTTCAACGTTGTTTTCTCGGGCGGTGGGGGGGGACATTAGCAGCAAATTTTCTCATCCAATTGAAGGAAAGATGATAAAGGAAAACGGAGTAAGATAATGTTTTTGCCTGACTTCAGTAGGAAATTTTAACAGATTAACAGAGTTAGAAGGGGCCTTGTAGGTCATCTAGTCCAACCCCCACCCCACCCCAAGCAGGAGATCCTACACCATTTCTGACAAATGGCAGTCCAATCTCTTCTTTAAAGCTTCCAGGGATGAAGCTCCCACAACGTCCGAGGGCAACTTCAGTTCCGTCGGTTGATGGTTCTCACTGTCAGGAAATTCCTCCTTATTTCCAGGTTGAATCTCTCCTTGTTCAGCTTCCATCCATTGTTCCTTGTCTGGCCTTGAGGGGCTTTGGAAAATAGTTTGACTCCCCTCCCCTCTGTGGCAGACCTTCAAATATTGGAAGATTGCTTTCATGTCTCCCCTGGTCCTTCTCTTCACTAGACTAGCCATGCAACCCTTCTTCATATGTTTTAGACATTTCATTACCCAAGTAGAGAACATCACCAGTGCGGCCCTGATGAGGTAATGCATGGGAATGAAGTCATTTCATTGGCACTGATGATGTTCCCTAGTTTGGTAATGAAACGTCTGCAGGGATACAGCCAAGCTCAGAGAGCATCAAGGACTGCATAGGTTGTTCATAAGGTAAAGGTAAAGTTTCTCCTCGCACATCTGTGCTAGTCATTCCCGACTCTAGGGGACGCTGCTCATCTCCGTTTCAAAGCCGAAGAGCCAGTGCTGTCCGAAGACGTCTCCGTGGTCATGTGGCCGGCATGACTCAACGCCGAAGGTGCACGGAACGCTGTTCCCTTCCCACCAAAGGTGGTTCCTATTTGTCTACTTGCATTTTTTACCTGCTTTCGAACTGCTAGGTTGGCAGAAGCTGGGACAAGTCACGGGAGCTCACTCCGTTTTGCAGCGCTAGGGATTCGAACTGCCAAACTGCGAATATTTCTGATCGGCAAGCTCAGTGTCTTAGCCACTGAGCCACCCTTATAGGTCCTTCCGTGACCCGTCAAAACCGCGGAGGACAAAATCGCGCTCGACGAAAGTGCGCATGTGACGTCATCACAGCGCGACGAAAAAATTAAAAATTGAAATAAAATTAAAATTAAAGCAAGCCGATTCACATAAAGGTAAGGGTTAGGTTTAGGGTTAGGTTAAGGGTTAGGGTTAGGTTTAGAGCGTTAGGGTTACGTTTAGCGTTAGGTTAAGGGTTAGCGTTAGGTTTAGCGTTACGTTAACGGTTAGGTTTAGGGTTAGATTTAGGGTTAGGTTAAGGGTTAGGTTTAGGGTTAGGTTTAGGGTTAGGTTTGGGGGGGTTAGGGTAAGGTTTTTGCTTTATTTTTACATTTTTCGATCACAGCGCGATGTTTTCGTCGCGCTGTGATGACGTCAAATGCGCGCTTTCGTCGAGCGCGATTTTGTCCTCCGCGGTTTTGTGGTGGAACCAGGTCCTTCATATGCTGAACAAGATGCATTCAGTATTGTTCCCTTATCCCCAGGGCTGTCCAGGTGTGTCATTTTAACCCCTGAAATTATTACGAAGAACCCTGCTGCCTGGGGAATTCTGGGAAATGAAGTCCACGCCTGTTGGTGCCCTCCGGGTTATTCAGATTTACCTCTTTGGTGGCGAAGAAAGTTTTCTCCACTTCTGCCAGTTCTCTTTGCTTCTCCAAGAGGCAGCAAGACGAAGGCAAAAAGTCATTTTCTTTCTCGGGGATTTTCCTGGAAAGGACCAAGCTGATTGTTTAGCAGAGAAGATCACAGTGATTGGTCTCATTCGAGACCACGATGAAACCACATGCAGACGACGGGAACCATCTGGAACTGGGCACACTCAAAGCCGTAGAAATGGTGGGAGATTTTAGGAGAAACCCTCCCATACTACCACCTCGTACAATGCCAGACAACACAGTATCAACAGTAGAGAGCTTCAAGATTCTACGTCAGTGTTTCTCAACCTTGGCAACTTGAAGATGTCCGGACTTCAACTCCCAGAATTCCCCAGCCAGCATTCGCTGGCTGGGGAATTCTGGGAGTTGAAGTCCGGACATCTTCAAGTTGCCAAGGTTGAGAAACACTGTTCTAGGTTCTATCATATCTCAAGACTTAAAATGGACATCTAACATCAAAAACGTCACACAACAAAGAATGTTCTTTCTGCGCCAACTCAGGAAGCTCAAACTGGCCAAGGAGCTGCTGATTCTGTTCTACGGAGGAAGGATTTGAGTCTCTCATCTGCACCTCCATCACTGTCTGGTTTTGGCTCTGCAACCCAACAAGACAGACAGAGACGTCAGAGGAGGATCAGAACGGCAGAGAAAACAATGGCTGCCAACCTGCCTTCCATTGAGGACCTGCGCACTGCACGAGTCAAAAAGAGGGCTGTGGAAATAGCTACAGACCCCTCGCACCCTGGACACAAATTGTTTCAACTCCTACCCTCAAAACGAGGCTATAGGGCACTGCACACCAAGACAACTACAAGAATATAATATAATAGAATAAGAATGAATAGAATAGAATAAGAATGAATAGAGTAGAATAGAATAAGAATGAGTAGAGTAGAATAGAATAGAATAAGAATGAATAGAATAGAATAAGAATGAATAGAATATGAATTAATAGAGTAGAATAGAATAAGAATGAATAGAATAGAATAAGAATGAATAGAATAGAATAAGAATGAATAGAATAAGAATGAATAGAATAGAATAGAATAAGAATGAATAGAGTAGAATAGAATAGAATAGAATAAGAATGAATAGAATAGAATAAAAATGAATAGAATAGAATAAGAATGAATAGAATATGAATTAATAGAGTAGAATAGAATAAGAATGAATAGAATAGAATAAGAATGAATAGAATAGAATAAGAATGAATAGAATATGAATTAATAGAGTAGAATAGAATAAGAATGAATAGAATAGAATAAGAATGAATAGAATAGAATTAGAATGAATAGAGTAGAATAGAATAAGAATGAATAGAGTAGAATAGAATAAGAATGAATAGAATAGAATAAGAATGAATAGAATAAGAATAAGAATGAATAGAATATGAATAGAGTAGAATGGAATAGAATAAGAATGAATAGCATAAGAATGAATCGAATTTGAATTAATGGAATAGAATAAGAATGAATAGAATAGAATAATAATGAATAGAATACGAATTAATATAGTAGAATAGAAGAGAATACAGAATGAAGAGAAGAGAAGAAAGTGTAGAATTGGAAGGGACCTTGGAGGTCTTCTAATCCAGCCCCTTTCTCAAGCAGGAGACCCTACACCATTCCAAACAAATGGTTGCCCAGTCTCTTCTTTAAAAACCGCCAGCGATGGACTACCCACAACTTCTGGTGGCAAGCCGTTCCACTGGTTAATTTTTTTAAAAAAAGTTCACTCCTTTTGCAAGTGGTAAAACTTTGCAGAATCTCCCCCACCCCCCGCTCCTCCCGCTTCCCCCGCCGCCCTTTTCCCGGCCTTACATCGTCAGCAACTTGTCCCGGAGAGCGGCGCGGACCCTCTCCTCCAAATCCGAAGCCATCGCGTCCCCTTTCTCCCCCTCCCCACCAGCCGCCCCGGAGCAACCCCAAAGGGGCCCGCCAAGCCGACAGCTTGCAAGGAAAGAGCGGTTCCCGGGCGGTTGCCATGGAGACGGCCAGCACAACGTTCTGTTGCCGGGGCGACGCGTCCGACGGGCTGAGCAAACGCCCCCCCCCCCCCCACAACTCCTGCGCGCAGCTTGTGTTGAACCGGCTGCTCTCTGCCGTGAGTTGGGTGGGTTTGCCAACAACTCGCGCAAGCCACAACTCGGACGTGCCGAGGGCAGAGCGGGCTGAGTTCACACAACCTGAGAAAAACCCGCAAATCCACAGGATGGATGCCTTGGTTCGCCCAGGCTTTAAGGAAGGGTCCGCAGCCAACTTCAAAGCCATTTTAGCTCGTTGTTACAGATTGACAGAGTTGGAAGGGACCTTGGAGGTCATCTAGTCCAACCCCCAGCCCAAGGAAACCCTACACCATTTCTGACAGATGGCAGTCGAGTCTCTTGAAAGCTTCCAGGAATGAAGCTCCCACAGCTTCGAAAGCAACTTCTGTTCCATGGGCTGATGGCTCTCAATATCAAAAGAACTCTTATTTCTAGGTTGAATCTCTCCTTGGTCAGTTTCCATCCATTATTCCTTGTCTGGCCTTCAGGTGCTTTGGAAAATAGCTTGACCCCCCCACTCCTCTCCTTGGCAGCCCCTCAAGTATTGGAAGACTGCTATCATGTCTCCCCTGGTCCTTCTCTTCACTAGACCAGCCATGCCCAGTTCCTGCAACCGTTCATCGTATGTTTTAGTCTCCAGGCCTTTGATCATCTTAGATAGATTCAGATTAACAGAGTTGGAAGGGACCTTGTAGGTCATCTAGTCCAACCTCCTGCCAAGTAGGAGACCCTACACCATTTCTGACAGATGTTAATCCAGTCTCTTCTTCAAAGCCTCAAGTGAATGAAGTCCCCCACAACTTCTGAAGGCAACTTCTGTTGATTGCTTTCCCGATCAGGAAAGTTCTCCATCATCTCTTCATTGCATGCTACACTGAAATCCTGTCTCACCCCTCCCCCTCTGTTTGTAGGCAGTTATCACCCAGCCCTCTCCCAGAAAAATGAAATATTCTAAGAAATATTGAAAGGGCAGGATATTTCTCTGGATGTGAAAAGAAAGAAACATGTTTTAAAAGACAGAATAGCTGCCTGTAGCTTCCTGCCCATCCCCACTTTGTTACTGGGCCATTAAGAAGGCCGAGCTAGTCCACTTTACATAATAAAGACTTCTCCACTTCAGCTACAGGAAAGCATGATAATATTGGCCCCAACTGACCACATGGCATCTGAGAACTCAACCGAACCTGAATTCAAAACACAGCCTAGAGAGTTTCCCCTGCAGGGCCCCATGGGGGTCTGACAACCAATCAGAATACATTTCTTACACAGGAACAGGAAACAGAGAGGTGGGACTGAACAGGTTATAAAAAGCCTAGCAAGCCCCTTCCTCAGCCCTTCTCTTCTTCTCCACCTACATTGAAGCATGTGATCACCTTTTCTGTTCAGGGCTCAAGCCATGTTGGTCCTGTCCACCAATAAACCATCTTTCCAAGCAGCCTCCATGTCTCCGGTGTCTTTTTCCCCACTTGGAGCTGAACCCAGAAGGACGTTTCTTTCATCAAATATTTCCTACAATATCTCATTTTCCTAGCAGATTGTTAGTGGCTGCTAACTCCCTGCACACCCAAAATCACTCTGGCTCCAGAGGTTAAACCTGGACTTGGGGAAAAAAAAAGGGAGGGGAAAGCACAGGGGGGGGGGAGGGGAAGAGACTTGCTAGAGAGCCACATCTGGCTGCCCCACTTGCCCGTTAGCTTTCCCCCAAACACTGCACACTTACAACACCTCCACTCTTGGGTGACACGTTGGAGCTGTGAAAGAAGGGACAGTTCAAAACACTCCCCTCTCACTTTTAGCCTTCAGCCCTGTGATGTTTTGCAAGAATGGGGGGGGGGAGGAAGTTTCACACACACTGGGTTCCCCCCCCACCCCTTTCTCTCCCCTGCCAATATTTATTTCCTGTTTGTCCCGAGAGGCGTTTTTAATCGCGGTGACACAAGTGCCAAACTTGAGATCACCCCTGTGTTAGGTGTACCACTGATCTTCACAGCCCCTGATCCCTGATTCTAGCATCTCAATCAAACTGCACGTAAAGGATTTCACCATAATCGGGAGAAAGAGGGGGGGGGAGACCCTTCCATAATTCAGCGTCCCTGGCTCATTAGCAATAGCAATAGCAATAGCAGTTAGACTTATATACCGCTTCATAGGGCTTTCAGCCCTCTCTAAGCGGTTTACAGAGTCAGCATATCGCCCCCAACAACAATCCGAGTCCTCATTTTACCCACCTCGGAAGGATGGAAGGCTGAGTCAACCTTGAGCCGGTGAGATTTGAACCGCCGAACTGCAGATAGTAGTCAGCTGAAGTGGCCTGCAGTACTGCACCCTAACCATTGCGCCACCTCGGCTCTAGCGAGGGATCTGGGAGGCCTAATGGATCACCACTTAAATATGAGCCAGCAGTGTGCTGCAGCTGCCCCCCCCAAAAACAATAACGTTCTAGGCTGCATCCACAGAGGAGTAGAATCACATGAATTCATAACAGTGGTGGGATTCAGCCAGTTCACACCTATTCGGGAGAACCGGTTGGTAACTTTCTAAGCAGTCCGGAGAACCGGTTGTTGGAAGAAATCTCCTTTTGTTTTTTTCCCCACTTTACAGGGCTAATCCTGTAAGGAAGGCAGGAAGGAAACATTCTGGTGTTGTTTCTAGCCTAATCTTTGTTGACCTGCTTACAGAAACTGCCTCTCCGGTTCACCCTTATTCCGTTGTAACAGCTAAGGCGAAACCCACATCGACATGAGTGACGTTGAGTTGGCCACACCCACCCAGTCACATGACCACCGAGCCACGCCTACCCAGCTGGCCATTAGGACAGAGAACCAGTTGTTAAATTATTTGAATCCCACCACTGATTCATAATATATGTGGGTAAGTAATTTTGTGAATAGAATAGAGTAAAATGCAGAATAGAATAAAATGCAGAATAGAATAGAATAACAGAGTTGGAAGGGACCTTGGAGGTCTTCTAGTCCAACCCCTTGCTTAGGCAGGAAACCCGGCACCACTTCAGACAAATGGCTATCCAACATCTTCTTTAAAAACTTCCAGTGTTGGAGCATTCACAACTTCTAGAGGCAACCTCTGTTCCACCAATTAATTGTTCTCCCTGTCAGGAAATTTCTCCTTAGTTCTAAGTTGCTTCTCTCCTTCATTAGTTTCCACCCATTGCTTCTTGTCCTGCCTTCAGGGCCCTTGGAGAATAGCTTGACTCCCTCTTTTTTGGGGCAGCCCCTGAGATATTGGAAGACTGCTATCATGTCACCCCTAGTCCTCCTTTTCATCAGATTAGACATATCCAGAATTTTTTTTGCCAATGTCTAAGACAGAACATTTGTTGGTTGGGATTTAAAGTTGCCAATTGTTTGAACCATTCTGACTCTAGGTCTTTTTGAAGGCCAGCAGCATTATCGGTGGTGTTAGTTTTTCTTCTTCCACGCTGTTGAAAGAAATGTCCTTCTGGGTTCAGCTCTAAGTGGGGGAAAAGACATTGGAGACATGGAGGCTGCTTGGAAAGATGGTTTATTGGTGGACAGGGCCACATGGCTTGAGCCCTGAGCAGAAAAGGTGATCACAGGCTTCAATGTTGGTGGAGAAGAAGAGAAGGGCTGAGGGAGGGGCTTGCTAGGCTTTTTATACCCTGTTTAGACCCACCTCTCTGTTTCCTGTTCCTGTGTAAGAAATGTATTCTGATTGGTTGTCAGACTCCCGTGGGGCCACGCAGGGGGCTACTCTCTAGGCTGTTTTGAATACAGGTAGGAGTTCTCAGGTGCCATGTGGAGAGTTGAGTAATATCCCTTCCCCCTACAGCTGCAGTGGAGAAGTCTTTGTTATGTAAAGTGGGCTAGCCTGGCCTTCTCAACGGCCTATTGACAAAGTGTGGATGGGCAGGAAGGTACAAGCAACTATTCTGTCTTTTAAAGCATGTTTCTTTCTTTTCACATCCAGAGAAATATTCTGCCATTTCAATATTTCCTAGGATATTTCATTTTTCTGGGAGAGGGCTGGATGATAACTTCCCACAACGCAAGACCAGAAGTAGTGGATGGAAGCTGAACAAAGAGAGAACCAACCTGGAACTAAGGAGAAATATTCCTGGTAGTGAGAACAAGCAACCAGTGGAAGGACTTCCCTCCAGAAATTGTGGGTTCTCCATCACTGGAGGTTTTTAAGAAGAGACTGGCCAGCTACATTTATCTAGAATGGTATAAGTTCTCTTGCCTTGAATAAGGGGTTTGGACTAGAAGTCCCCCAAGGGACTTAGTTGCCATTCTTGACACTTTATCCAACGTCTCAACATTTTATTTTTTTTTACAATTGGGGAGGAGTATTTTAAAATCTTAACCTGACCTAGTTAAACATGTTGTGTGAATAAAGCCTGAATCTTTAACACATCAGTTTCACAGGTGAGATGTGTGATAAAGGAAGGAGGGAAATGCAATGCTCTACACCCTGTTTGCTGAACATGCCTCTCCCTCTTTTCTTTCTTTCTTTTTCTCTTTCTTTCTTTCTTTCTTTCTTTCTCTGCCTCTCTTTTTTATCTCTCTCTCTTTCTGCCTGCTTGTCTTTCTCTCTTTTGTTCTCTATCTCTCTCTCTCTCTGTATCTCTCTTTCTCATCTCTCTCTCTCTCTGTGTGTGTTTGTATCTCTCTCTCTCTCTTTCTCTGTCGTTTTCTCTCTATGTGTCTCTCAGCCTTTTTCTTGCTCTCTGTTTCTGTCTCCGTGTCTCTGCCTCTCTCTTTCCTTCTTTCTCTCTCCATCTCTCTCTCCCCCCCCCACCCCAGACCTATTCTTGGAAACCAAGGAGCCCAGGCAGAAACTCTGCCTAACTTCTGAGTCCATGAGCCAATCAGACCACAGCATTTAATTGAGAATAAAGAGCCCCCACCCCATGTCTCTCTCAGCCAATGGTCTGGCGTACAACAAATTCAAGTCTGTGTCCTGAGCCCTCCTGTTGGCTTGTTTTTCTCACTTCTCCTTGTCCCGCAGAAAGGAATTTCTGCTGTCCTAAGGACAAATTGCTGCCTTGCCAAAAGTTGGCATTCCAAAAGCAGAGTTTATTTTCTAGGGGCTGTTTTTAAACGCTCACAATACCTTTGGCCCTTTTGAATCCCTTAAAGCACTCCGAAAGGAGCAGGGGAAATAAAGAAAGAAAACAATAAACAAATAAATGCATAAAGGAGGAAGAAGGAAGGAAAGGAGAGAAGGAAAGAAGGAAGATGGAAAGAAGGAAGATGGAATGAAGGAAAGCAGAAGAGAAGGAAATAAATAAGGAAGAAAGAAGAAAGCAGGAAGGAAAGAAGGAAAGAAAGAAGGAAAGAAAGAAGGAAAGGAAAGGAAGAAGGAAATAAATAAAGAAGAAAGCAGGAAGGAAAGAAAGAAGGAAAGAAAGAAGGGAAGGAAGGAAGGAAAGAAAGAAAGAAGGAAGGAAAGAAAGAAGAAAAGGAAAGAAAGAAGAAGGAAAGGAAATAAATAAAGAAGGAAGAAGGAAGGAAAGAAGGAAGTAAAAGAAAAGAAAAAAGGAAAATAAGGAAAGAAGGAAATAAAGAAGAAAGAAAAAAGCAGGAAGGAAAAAGGAAAGGAAAGAAGAAGGAAGGAAGGAGGAAGGAAAGAAGGGAAGGAAGGAAGGAAAGAAAGAAAGAAGGAAGGAAAGAAAGAAGAAAAGGAAAGAAAGAAGAAGGAAAGGAAATAAATAAAGAAGGAAGAAGGAAGGAAAGAAGGTAGTAAAAGAAAAGAAAAAAGGAAAAGAAGGAAAGAAGGAAATAAAGAAGAAAGAAAAAAGCAGGAAGGAAACAGGAAAGGAAGGAAAAAGGAAAGGAAGGAAGGAAAGAAGGGAAAGAAAGAAAGAAAGAAGGAAGGAAGGAAGGAAGGAAAGAAAGAAAGAAAGAAAGAAAGAAAGAAAAGAGCTGACATTTTGGCCACAGCCACCCTGGGGAAGGTGTCCTGGGACGTTGGCTGAGTTAACGTGCAGTAACTCTCCATAATTCACTTCGCGCACGAACCCGGAGTTTTGAGACAGGTGAAGCCGGGAGTTTCTCTGCCGCGTAGAAGAGGCAGGCGAACTCTGCATTCCAGTTGCTAGGGAACCTTAGCCAGAGGGTGCTTTCCTCGTGTCCTGGGTGTTTACTGAGGCATGGATAACTGCAGCCAGATTGTGGAGCCGAAGCTGGCAAAAAGGTTACTGCAAACGACTCAAGGATCCAGGAAGGTGTTGGGATTAGCAGGCGATCAGGGCTAAAGATCAAGCACGGATCCCGAGATTTAGGACGGGGCTTTCAGAGGCCCCAAAACTCCTGCAAAGATCAGACTACATAGCAGTCCAAGGGGGACATCCTCAGCCTTCTATTTTGAGACCCCAGATCATTTCTTTCTTTATCTTTCTTTCTTTCTTCCTTCCTTCCCTTCTTTCTTTCCTTCTTTTTCTTTTCTCCTTTCTTTTTTTCTTTCTTTCTCTCTTTCTCTTCCTTTCTTTCCTTCATTCATTCTTTCTTTTTCTTTCTTTCCTTCCTTCCTTCTTTCTTTCCCTCTTTCCTTCCCTCTTTCTTTCCTTCCTTCCTTCCTTCCTTCTTTTTATTTCTTTCCTTCTTTCCTTCTTTCTTTCTTTCCCTTTCTCTTCTTTCCTTTCCTTCATTCCTTCCTTCCTTCTTTCTTTTTCTTTCTTTTTCTTTCTTTTTTCTTTCTTTCCTTCCTTCCTTCTTTTTCTTTCTTCTTTCCTTCTTTCTTTCTCTCTTTCTCTTCTTTCCTTTCCTTCCTTCCTTCCTTCCTTCTTTCTTTCTCTTTCTTTCTTTCTTTCTCTTTCTTTTTTCTTTCCTTCCTTCCTTCTTTCTTTTTCTTTCTTTCTTTCTCTTCCTTCCTTTCTTTCTTTTCTCCATTTCTCTCTTTCTTCTTCTTCTCCTCCTTTTTCTCCTCTTCTTCTCCTCCTCCTTCTCCTCCTTCTCCTTCTTTTTCTCCTCCTCCTCCTCCTCTTTCTTCCCCTCCTCCTCCCCCATCACTAGATGGCAGTAATTATTTCTCTAACTTTTTGCTGTCGTCACCTGGAATTTTACAGCTTCTAAAGTGTCCAGAAAGGACGCAGCGGCTAAAACGCTGAGCTTGTCGGTTAGAAAGGTTGGCATTTTGGCGGTTCGAATCCCTAGTGCCGCATAACGGAGTGAGCTCCCGTGACTTGTCCCAGCTTCTGCCAACCTAGCAGTTCGAAAGCAGGTAAAAAAATGCAAGTAGAAAAATAGGGACCACCTTTGGTGGGAAGGGAACAGCGTTCCGTGCGCCTTCAGCGTTGAGTCATGCCGGCCACATGACCACGGAGAAGTCTTCGGACAGCGCTGGCTCTTCACCTTTGAAACGGAGATGAGCAGCGCCTCCTAGAGTCAGGAATGACTAGCACACATGTGCGGGGGAAACCTTTACCTTTAATAAAATGTTCTTTGAGGAATATGCCTGCCTCGGGGTTCTCATTGTTGGGGATATATTTCTTGGAACCTGGACATTCCAAGGGTTCAGAGGCTGGGTTGCCACCAAGAAGACCCGGAATTCTGTTCCCACTCTCAAGTACAAAATGTTGGGCCAGTCCCTCTCTCTCTCAACCCCAGTGACATGGCCACATGGCCACAGAGACATTTCGGACAGCAACCTCCTGCTCAAGCAGGAGAACCTATGCCATCTCAGACAAGTGACTGTCCAGTCTTTTCTTAAAAACCTCCAGTGGTGGAGCGCCCACGATTTCTGGTGGCAAGCTGTTCCACTGGTTAATTGTCCTCACTGTTAGGAAGCTTCTCCTTAATTCCAGCTTGTCTCTCTCCTTGGTTAGTTTCCATCCATTGTTTCTCACCTGCTCTCTGGTGCCTTGGAGAATAGTTTGACCCCCTCTTCTTTGTGGCAGCCCCTCAAATATTGGAAGACTCCTATCATGTCTCCCCTAGTCCTTCGGTTCCCTAGACTCGCCAAACCCAAATCCCGCAGCCGTTCTTCATGTGTTTTAGTCTCCAGGCCGTTGATCATCTTAGCTGCTCTTCTCTGAATTTCTGTAGAGATTCTCAGTCATCCAAGGAGCTTTTTCAAGAAGCAACTGGATTTTCTTATTTTGTTTTCCTCTTCTCTGAATTTTTTCCAAAGTCTCAACATCTTTTTTTTTTTTTTTTTTGGGGTAGTATGGTGACCAAAATTGGGAGGAGGAGGAGGGGGAAAAAAAGCCCTGTGGGCTCCTTGGTGCTCTCTGAGTCTGGTGGTTTTCTTGCAGACATTTCTCTACCCAACTAGGTAACATCCTCAGTGCTAGGAGGGAGTGGGGTTTGTGGAGAGGAGGAGGAGGATCAGGAGGAGGAGGACAACTGTGGGGTCCTTAATGGTTCCCCGAAATTGGCTGCTTTCTTGCAGATGTTTCTCTACCCAACTAGGTAACCTCATCAGTGCTAGAAGGAGTGGGGTTTGTGGAGAGGTGGAGGGAGAGGAAGAGGAAGAGGAGGATTAGGAGGAGGATGACAACTGTGCGGTCCTTAATGGTTCCTGAAATTGGTTGCTTTCTTGCAGACGTTTCTCTACCCAACTAGGTAACATCATCAGTGCTAGATGGGAGCAGAGGGGAGGAGGACTGTGGGCTCCTTGGTGCTCTCTGAGCTTGCTTGTTTTCTTGCAGACGCTTCATTACCCTATTACGTAACATCCTCAGTGCTAGAAGGGAGTGAGGTTTGTGGAGAGGAGGAGGATCAGGAGCAGGAGGACAACTGTGGGGTCCTTAATGGTTCCTGAAATTGGTTGCTTTCTTGCAGACGTTTCTCTACCCAACTAGGTAACATCCTCAGTGCTAGAAGGGAGTGGGATTTGAGGACGACGATGACTGTGGGGGCATTAATGTTTTCTGAAAGTGGTTTGTTTTCTTGCAGATGTTTCTCTACCCAACTAGGTAACATCATCAGTGCTAGATGGGAGCAGAGGGGAGGAGGACTGTGGGGTCCTTGGTGCTCTCTGAGCTTGGTGGTTTTCTTGCAGACGTTTCATTACCCAACTAAGTAACACCCTCAGTGCTAGAAGGGAGTGAGGTTTGTGGAGAGGAGGGAGAAGAGGAGGAGGAGGAGGAGGAGGAGAAGAAAAGAGGAGGAGGAGGAGGAGGAGGAGGAGAAGAAGAAGAAGAAGAGAGAAGAAAGAGAACGAAGGAGGAGGAGAAGGAGATAAAGAGGAGAAAGAAGGAGGAAAGAAAGGAGAGGAAAAAGAGGAGGAGAAAGAGGAGGAGGAGGACTGTGGGCTCCTTGGTGCTCTCTGAGCTTGCTTGTTTTCTTGCAGATGTTCAATTCCCCTAACTAGATAACCCCATCAGGGCTAGAAGGGAGTGGGATTTGTGGAGAGGAGGAGGAAGAGGAGGAGGAGGAGGAGGCTGGACTGGGCGGGCTCTCGTAGCTGAGCTGCCCAGCGCTCCTCTCCTTCCCACTCTTCCAAGCGAAGAACGGCCAGCGACTCCCCGTTTTGTTTCGCTTTTTGCTACCAGGAGGCGAACCGGCCACCCCTCCGCCTCGCCTGGGCAACCTGTAGCCTCGCAGCCGGCCGGCGCGAGGCAGGCAGAGCGAGCGCCAGCTGGCAGGTAGGCGCTGAAGCCGGCGGAGCTCGACAGCTGGCCGGACCGGTTCCTCTGCTTGCTTCCCTGGAAGAGAGGGGGTGGGTGGTTGGAGGACGTCCCGGCTTGCAAGATTTGCAAGAAAGCGCCCTCCCCGTCCAGGCTTTTTTCCCCCCTTCCCCAGCCTTCTCCGGGGTCGCCGCGGGGAATCTGCAACCTGTCGCCCGCCCTCACCTGCCGCGGCATGGCCAGGAACACGGCGCTGCACTTCCGCGTGGTGGAGGGACGCGAACTGCCGGCGAAGGACGTGTGAGTGGTTGGCACCCGGGACCCCTACACCCACCCCCGCCCCGCGCGCCTTTGCCCATCCTTAGCAGCCAGGTTTTTTGGGGGGGGGAGCGTAAAAGGGAACAGACGGGGCAGGGGCGAGTCAAAGAGCTGGAGCCGCCTCCGGTCGGTCGGGCGGGCAGGATCCCAAATTGGGGAGGGGGCGCGCAGAATGGATGGGAGTTAGGTGGCTCCGTTAGACGGAGCGGCTGGGTTTTCCTGCGCGCTTCGGGGGGGGGGGGGGGAGAATGGTGTCTTTTGAAAAGAAGAGGGCTCAGCCGCCTTTGCAGAAGGAAGCTCTTCCTTCCTTCCTTCCTTCCTTCCTTCCTTCCTTCCTTCCTTCCTTCCTTCCTTCCTTCTTTCTTTCTTTCTTTCTTTCTTTCTCTCTTCCTTTCCTTCCTTCCTTCCTTCTTTCTCTTCCTTTCCTTCCTTCCTTCTTTCTTTCTTTCTTTCTTTCTCTCTTCCTTTCCTTCCTTCCTTCCTTCCTTCCTTCTTTCTTTCTTTCTTTCTTTCTTTCTTTCTCTCTTCCTTTCCTTCCTTCCTTCCTTCCTCTGCCACGGATTTCTTGTCCTCCCCCTCCAAGATTTTTTTTATTAAAAAAAAAAAACAGATTAAAAGACCTCCCCAGATTAAGAAATCAGGAGGAAATCTAGCATCGGCTTTTCAGATTAATCCGTTTTTTTAAAAAAAAGGCATCTGCACCAGTTCACCTGTAGAAAACTGAGGCTTTTGAACCAACCCTCTTGGTCCCAGGACCTTCTGGCTGGTATCTTTTTTCTCCCGCAGTCCAAGCTGCCTTTCCTTCTGTTGAAATCAAAAGTTTCTTTAAGTCTTTGAGGGGGGCGGGTGTCAAAACTCATCCGGTTTCTCTTTTGAAGCGAGCGTTTAGGCATCCCAAGGATGGTTCTGTGTCCCAGCTCATCTGGAAAGGTAGCAGCCTAAGAGAGTTGGCCAGTTGAAAAGGTTAGGTTTCCATTTCTTCTTCTTGCAGCATCTGGACCACACCTACCGTAGATGATTAGAATAGAATAGAATAGAATAGAATAGAGTAGAGTAGAGTAGAGTAGAGTAGAGTAGAATATTAGAAGAATAGCATAGAATATTGGAAGAATAGAATATAAGTAGAATATTGGAAGGAAGAACAGAATAGAATAGAATATTGGAATGAAGAATAGAATAGAATAGAATATTGGAATGAAGAATAGAATAGAATAGAATAGAATATTGGAATGAAGAATAGAATAGAATAGAATATTGGAATGAAGAATAGAATAGAATATTGGAATGAAGAATAGAATAGAATATTGGAATGAAGAATAGAATAGAATAGAATATTGGAATAAAGAATAGAATAGATTAGACTAGATTAGAATAGAATAGAACAGAACAGAACAGAATAGAACAGGAACGAAGAAAAGGAATCGAGTGGAGTGGAGTGGAGTAGAGTAGAGTAGAGTAGAGTAGAATAGAGTAGAGAGCAGAGCAGAGCAGAGCAGAGCAGAGCAGAGCAGAACAGAACAGAACAGAACAGAACAGAACAGAACAGAACAGAATTCATTATTGGCCAAGTGTGATTGGACACACAAGGGATTTCTCTTTGGTGCAGATGCTCTCAGTGTACATAAAAGGACAAGATGCATTCGTCAAGAATCATAAGGTACAACAGATAGGGTACAAATAAGCAACCAGGAAACCATCAATATCAATATAAATCGTAAGGATACAAGCAGCAGAGATACAGCCCTGCAGTCATCAGTGGGAGGAGATGGGTGATAGGAACGATGAGAAGACTAATAGTAATAATAATGCAGACTTAGTCAATAGTTTGACAGTGGTGAGGGAATTAGTTGTTTAGCAGAGTGATGGCGTTTGGGGAAGAACTATCCTTGTGTCTAGTTGTCTTGGTGTGCAGTGCTCTATATAGCATCATTTTGAGGATAGGAGTTGAGCCAGAGCTTGTCCTTCAGTAAAGAGAATGGTAATTTTGAGAGAGACTGACCTTGATGGAGGCTGGTAAACACCTCTATCTTTAATCTAATCCTGGTTTTAAAAAACATGTGGAGCTCTTCATTTCTTTGAAATGACTAAATGACTGCGTGTTCCCAGGTGCGGGAGAGTCGGCTTGCTTGGAAACAGCGAGAGTCATTTCCAAGTAGAGAGGGTGACTCTTCAGGCCAAGAGTAGGAGGCCCTCCCCCCTCCTCAAAAGTTTCCTTCATCTCTGGCGCAGTTTGCTCGGAGACTGCGTAACTCATTCTCCTTTTGCTTCCATAAGTAGAGACGAAGGAGGCTACCTAGGTTAGAAATTGGACTTGCTCTTAGCACAGGATTCTGGAAAACTCAGGAAGGAAGGCAGGAAGGAAAGAGAGAGAGAGAGAGAGAGAGAGAGAGAGAGAGAGAGAGAGAGAGAGAGAGAGGAAGGAAGGACAGTTAGGAAAGGAAAGGAAAAGAGAGAAAGAAACAAAAGAGAGAGAGAGAAAGAGAAAGAAAGAGGGGAAAAAAGAAAGAAAAAGAAAGGAGAGAAAGCGAGGAAAAGAGAGAGAAAGTGAGAGGAAAGGATAAAGGAAAGAAAAGGAGAGAAGGAAAGAAAAAAGAAAGGGGGAAAGAGAGAGAGGGGAAGAAAAAAGAAAGAGAGGAAAAAAGAGAGAAAGAATGAGGAAAGAAGGATAAAGGAAAGGAAAGGAGAAAGAAAGAAGAGAGAGAGAGAGCGAAAGAGAGGACGAAAGAAAAAAGAAAGAATGAGAGGAAATGAGAGAAAGGGAGAGGAGAGGATAAAGGAAAGGAGAGAAAGAAAGAAAAAAGAAAAAGAGGGAGAAAGAGAGAGGGGGAAGAAAAAAGAAGAGAGGAAAAGAAAGAGAAAGAGAGAAAAAGAAGGATAAAGGAAAGGAGAGAAAGAAAGAAAGAGAGGGAGAAAGAGAGAGAAAGATAGAAAGAAAGAAAAAAGAAAGAAAGAGGAAAAGAGAGAGAAAGAGGAAAGAAGGATAAAGGAAAGGAAAGGAGAGAAAGAAAGAAAGAAAGAAAAGAGAAAGAAAGAAAGGAAAAGAGAGAAAGAGAGGAAAGAAGGATAAAGGAAAGGAAACCAGAGAAAGAAAGAAGAGAGAGGGAGGGAGAGCGAAAGAGAGGAAGAAAGAAAAAAGAAAGAATGAGAGGAAAAGAGAGAGAAAGAGAGAGGAAAGAAGGATAGAGGAAAGGAAAGGAGAGAAAGAAAGAAAGAAAGAAAGAAAAGAGAGAGGGAGAAAGAAAGAGGAAGATAGAAAGGAAGAAAAAAGAAAGAATGAGAGGAAAAGAGAGAGAAAAAGAGAGGAAAGAAGGATAAAGGAAAGGAGAAAAGGAAAGAAAATCACAGTGATCAAATTCACACAACACACTTATCTTAGCTAGCCGGGGTTTGTTTCCTGGGAACTAATGTTGGGCCAACTCAGCCTGGTTTGGTTACTTTACAATTGCTTGAAAACCCACTTCGGAGACATACTAGTTTGGTAACCAGGTTGTGCGAATCCAGCCCTGGGTAGTGTGTGGAAGAGAAAATGGAAGACAAGGGCATATAGATAATCCTCAACATATAACAGTTCATTTAGTGACCATTTGAAGTGACAACGGCACTGAAGAAATGTAACTTATGACCGTTTCCCCCCACAACACTCGAAGCATCCCTCTGGTGACATGATCAGAATTCGGACGCTTGGCAACTGACTCATATTAACGACGGTTTCAGGGTCCCAGGGTCATGTCTTTGCGACCTTCTGACCAGCCAGAAAGTGGGGAAGCCAGATCCCTGTTACTAACTTCACAAAGGCAGTGATTCACTTAACAACGGTGGCCAATAAGGTTGCACAATGGGGCAAAACTCGCTTACCAAGAGAAACGTTCGGGTCACTTGAGGTCGTAAGTCAAGAACTGCCTTTACTTCTTTTAAAACAAGGGTCGGCAACCTTAAACTCTCAAAGAGTCGCAAACGTCCTAACCGGAAGCCCCCTGTTCAATTCTGGAGCCGACCGGAAGTCCGGTTCCCCCACCATAGAGTCTCCTCCTAGTGCGGCATCCTTTTTCCTCTCCTGACTGGAATTCCGGTTGCCCCACCATAGAGTCTCCTCCTAGCGCGGCATCCTTTTTCCTCTCCTGACTGGAATTCCGGTTGCCCCACCATAGAGTCTCCTCCTAGCGCGGCATCCTTTTTCCTCTCCTGACTGGAATTCCGGTTCCCCCACCATAGAGTCTCCTCCTAGCGTCGGATCCTATTTCCTCTCCTGACTGGAATTCCAGTTCCCCCATCATAGAGTCTCCTCCTAGCGTGGCATCCTATTTCCTCTATCAACTGGAATTCCGGTTCCCCCACCATAGAGTCTCCTCCAAGCGCGGCATCCTTTTTCCTCTCCCGACTGGAATTCCGGTTCCCCCACCATAGAGTCTCCTCCTAGTGCGGCGTCCTTTTTCCTCTCCCTGTCCTAAGCGAAAGCCCTATCAACTGTGGAGCCGATCGGCGGCAGGGAGCTGCAGCAGAGGGAGGAAAGAGCCACATGCGGCTCCAGAGCCGCAGGTTGCCTGCCCCGTCTTCTAGACCATGGGAAATGTTCCAACTCTGTTATTCGGCATGTATGTTGGGCGGTTCCACTTTGAACCGGGCTGAGGTTTTAACGAGACAAAACTTTTCTCTCCCACCCCCACGTAAAGCTTAACGAAAGAAGAACGCAAGAGCTCGCATATTTTTTTAATAGGAAAAGGGCAAATCCGTTCTATTCACGCTCACCTGCAGTTCAGGCTCCGTTGCAAAAGTCAGTGAGAACTAGCAGCATTGGGGAGCCCCATTACAGTTAATTATTCTTCGAAATAACTGAATAGGGAATTAGCCACTGAAGCAAAGCCAATGGCTTGAGGGAGTCATGTACCCAATCCTCTAATTGCAAAGAAGGCACCGAAGACGGGATTAAGAGCACCAGGTCGATGCCAATATTTGAAAGGCTCTTTTCAAAGTGACCTTCTGTGTCCCTGACTCGCCACATCATCATTCAAGGAAATTGTGTCAAGAGGAAAATTCCCCAGCGAGCCTGCGGAACTGATTGCCACTGGCAGTTAAGACAGCTGGCGGTGGAAATCCTTTTTTAAAAAAATCCACCATCGGCGTCCCATTTGCAATGTGCATCTGAATCCTGATTTATCGTTGGCAAGCTAGCATGCAATGCAACTCGCAGTGGTGCTGCGGTGGCCACGATCAGGAGGCTGTGAGTTTGATCCTTGGTAGAGGCTGATATTTCACACAATCAGAATGTATCTGCGGGGGGGGGGGGACCTCTGCATTGGTGATAAGAAAGGCATCCGGCCAGTAAACATTCTGCTCTATTTGGTTGCCCAGTCTCCAACTCGCAAGGGATTATGGGTTATGGGGTCATTAAAAGAAGATGATCGTAATGCAATCTGGCTAATGCCCTGTTTTTTTTACCTCTTCTGTTAATCCAAGAACTTCAGGCAGGTGGTACAAAAATCTGACTCTGAATCCTGGCTTGATAAACCTGGATGGGGCACTCAATTCTAGATGGAAATTTCTGGTTTGCTTGTGAAGCAACAACTCTGTATTTTTATTTTATTTTATTATTTTTATTATTTTTATTTTTATTTTTATTTTTATTTTTATTTTTTATTTTATTTTATTATTTTATTTTATTATTTTATTTTATTTTATTTTATTATTTTATTAATTATTTTATTATTTTATTAATTTATTATTTTATTTTTTATTTTTTTATTTTTTATTATTTTATTATTTTATTATTTTATTTTTTTATTTTTTTATTTTTTTATTATTATTTTATTATATTATTATTTTATTATTATTTTATTATTATTTTATTATTATTTTATTATTATTTTATTATTTTATTATTTTATTATTTTATTATTTTATTATTTTATTATTTTATTATTTTATTATTTTATTATTTTATTATTTTATTATTTTATTATTTTATTATTTTATTATTTTATTATTTTATTATTTTATTATTTTATTATTTTATTATTTTATTATTTTATTATTTTATTATTTTATTATTTTATTATTATTTTATTATTATTTTATTATTTTATTATTTTATTATTTATTTTATTATTATTTTATTATTTTATTATTTATTTTATTATTATTTTATTATTTTATATTTTATTTTATTTTAATTTCCCTGGAAAGATTTATTAGCACAGGTGACATTGCTCAACCTACGACACCAATTGAAACTAGAATTTCTGTTGCCAAGAGAGTTGTTAAGCGAGACATGCCCAATTTTTAAAAAAATTTAATCCTTGTCGTTAAGTGTGTCGTGGCAGTTGTTAAGGGAGTGACAGTCATTAAGCATATCTGGCTTCCCCCCATTGATTTCGCTTGTAAGAAGCCAGCTTGGAAAGTTTTCCAATGACCTGGGGATCCCTTAACCATCGTAAATCCATACTGGTTGGGATTTTGATCCCATCACCTTGGGGAATGCCACAACGGTCATAAGTGTGAGGAATTTATTCAATGCCGTTGTAACTTCAAATGGTTGTTGAACAAATGATTGCAAATCAAGGATGCTCTCTGATGATTGTTAGGCATTGCATAAAAGTAAAGGTTCCTCTCGCACATATGTGCTAGTCGTTCCCGACTCTAGAGGGCGGTGCTCATCTCCGTCCCAAAGCCAAAGAGCCAGCGCTGTCCGAAGACATCTCCATGGTCATGTGGCCAGCATGACTCAACGCCGAAGGCACACGGAACGCTGTTCCCTTCCCACCAAAGGTGGTGCCTATTTTTCTACTTGCATTTTTTACGTGCTTTCGAACTGCTCGGTTGGCAGAAGCTGGGACAAGTCACAGGAGCTCCCTCCGTTAGGCGGAGCTAGGGATTCGAACCACCCAACTGCCGACCTTTCTGATCGACAAGCTCAGCGCCTTAGCCCCTGAGCCACCACGGCCCTTTTAGCTATGTGTCATTAAATTGCAGAATTCCCTTAGCACTGCAGTAAACGCCACTTATTTGTGCTAATTAGCACGAATGGCTAGGAATGGATTAGTGTTTCATTGAGCCACGGTTTGTTCAATCGGGGTTTAAACCAAGTACAATTGACCAATCCCCCTATTTGTTAAGCTAGACATAAGTTAAATAGTGTTTGCAGGAAATATGTACTTCTTCCTGGTACTTTCTCAATGCACACCCCCAGGCTGTTTCCCACACCTGACATTTTGGAAAGGATTATTATAAAAATTTGAAGCAGGAAGCCAACCTGTTGCAAAATACCAATTCTGAACGTCCTGTTTATTATCAGCAAGGGTTTCGGGCCCACAAAGCTGCTTCATAAAAATATGAATTTTTTTGAAGGTGGGTCAGATGTTCCCATAATTCAATTCCAAGGCTGGTACCCCGATTCTTTCTGATAATTATAACCCCTTTCTCGCAACTCCTCCCTTACTAATCCAGCGTCAGATTCCGGGAAGATTCAATACAGCTCGGAGTTGTCTTGTACCACGAAATCAAAGCAGAACCAATTAATAGGAGAGTCAGAAATGTGTTAGAAGCATGAATACCCATCAGCCACAATACCTCATTTCTGATTTTGTGCAACCAGACCCAAGATGTATAAACATCTATAGAATATAGAATTATAGAGCTGGAAGGGAGCTTTGAGGTCTTCTAGTCCAACCCTCTCCTAAAGGCAGGCAACTATATACCATTCTGTTCAAATGGTTGTGCATCCACAACTTCTGGAAGGCAAGTCATTCCATTGAGTAACTGCTTCAGGGTTCCAGATAGCATCCAAAATTAAATCAGAGTCCTAGGCAAAGGATTGCTCAAAGTTCCAATTTATTAAGAGAGACATGTTGGCACATCTGGGAAAACCCGAATCTGAAAGCTTCCCGGTTTTGCCCACCCAGTTGAAAGTTCAAGATCTTGCCCCCCACACCCACAAGTCCATCACATGGTCCAATCTTCCACTGCCACGCTGGCAGTTCCACCCATCCAGTTCCGGTCAGGTGCAGAGGTGCAAAGATAAAGGATGACCTTGGCTTTCTAGAAAGAATGTTGTTATGGCTACATAGTGTCTAACTCCATACAATCCCCCGTCCCATTTCCCCACAATATAGTAGAATAATAGAATAATAGAAAGATCCAAAAGAAAAGACAAACTGTTCTCGCGGTCAGTAAATTTCTCCTTACTCCTTGGCTGAATTTCTCTTTATCAAGCCTGCATTCATTACTCATCCTGCTCTCTGATCCCGGGTAGTTTATTTCTACACACTAGGTTTAAAACAATCACCAACCTTGTACTACAAAGAACCCCACTCCTAATCCTGAATAACGCAGTCCAAAGCTTTAAGCAAATACTAGCTTGATTTTATCAATAACTTCTTAGTCTTTTTATGATCTCTCTGCAAACACAGCCAATATGAATTAATCGTCATCGGACACTGGGAACAAGCAACTCTTGAGTAAACCGTCCTTCCCACAATGCCTCTCTTTGGATGGAATCTTCCAGGCGTTTTGACTCGTATCGCCTGGCCAAGACCACACCTACAAATGAAGCTTTGATTTAGAGAGAGAGAAATATTTATCTCTCTATAATTTATATAGGTACAAATATAGAGCCAAGGTGATACAGTGGCTAGAAGGCAGTATTGCAGGCAAACTCTGCCCACTGTCAGAAGTTCGATCCTGATTGGTTCAAGGTTGACTCAGCCTTCCATCCTTCCGAGGTGGGTAAAATGAGGACCCAGATTGATGGGGGCAATAAACTGACTCTGTAAACCACTTAGAGAGGGCTGTGAAGCCCTGTAAACTGGTATATACTGTAAGTTTAAGTGCTATTGCTTTGTTCTTTTGTTCACAAGGGTGTCCCTTGTGTCATTGCGTCTCCTGCTTTGCTTCTGGGGAGGGAGCCTCCTTGGGGGTCCCCAAACTTCTTTCTTTCTTTCTTTCTTTCTTTCTTTCTTTCTTTCTTTCTTTCTTTCCTTCCATCCTTCCTTCCATCCTTCCTTCCATCCTTCCTTCCTCCTCCCCTCCCCTTCCTTCCTTCCTCCTTCCTTCCTTCCTTCCTTTCTTTCTTTCTTTCTTTCTTTCTTCTTTCTATCCTTCCTTCCTCCTCCCCTTCCCCTTCTTTCTTTCTTTCTTTCTTTCTTTCTTTCTCTTTCCTTTCTTCCTTTCCTTCCTTCCTTCCTTCCTTCCTTCCTTCCTTTCTCTTTCTTTCCCTTTTCTTTCTTTCCCTTTTCTTTCTTTCTTTCTTTCTTTCTTTCTTTCTTTCTTTCTTTCTTTCTTTCTCTTTCTTTCCATCTATCCATTCATGATGATGTAGTAGTTAGAATGCAGTATTGTAGGCTGACTCTGCCGACTGCCAGGGGTTCGATCCTGACCGGCTCAAGGTTGACTCATCCTTCCATCCTTTCGAGGTGGGTAAAATGAGGACCCAGATTGTTGGGGGCAAGAGGCTGACTCTGTAAACCTCTCAGAGAGGGCTGCAAAACACTACGGAGCAGTATATAAGTCTAAGGGCTATTGCAATTTATACAGAATAACAGTTGGAAGGGACCTTCTAGAGGTCTTCTAGTCCAACCTAACCAAGGAAAGACGCAACCTAGAACTAAGGAGAAATTTCCCAGCGGTGAGGACAATGAACCAATGGAACAGCTGGCCTCCAGAAGTTGCGGATGGTCCATCACTGGAGGGAGTGGACAGCTGTTGATCTGAAATGGTATATAGGATCTCCTGCTCGAGCGGGGGGTTGGACTAGAAGACCTCCAAAGTCCCTTCGAACTCTATTATTCCATGTTCTAATAACCTCCTGGTGAAACAGGTCGACCCTCCTTGAGAAACAGCTGTCCAGCCTCTTTTTTTTTAATTAAAAGTTTTAATGTTTTACAATTATATACCTTTCCCCTTCCCTCCCCCCCAATCCCACATCCCCTCCCATCTTCCCCCCCCAACAACCTCCCAGAGCAAATACAGAGTATAAACATTTAGCAATCATACACTAAAATAAACTAACTAACTTTGGCATCGTCCCTTGTACTTTAAATCCCCTTTTGTAAAGCTAACTTTAGATAAGTTGTAACATTCCTTGTTCGTTCATTCATTCATTCAAAGCTAACTGAAATTTCTTAGTCCCATATTTGTTTTGAACATAATCAATCCATCTTCTCCATTCCAGCTTGTATTTCTCATCTGAATGGTCCTTGAGGTATGCTGATATTTTAGCCATCTCTGCTAGGTTTGTGACTTTTAACGTCCATTCTTGAATGACAGGCAATTCTTCCTTCTTCCAGTACTGCGCCACCAACAATCTTGCTGCCGTTGTTAAATTCAGAATCAAGTTAGTCTCTATAACTGTACAGTCTGCAATTATACCTAACAAGAATAACTGAGGAGTAAACTTTATCCTCTTTTTAAGAATATTTTGAATAATCCACCATATTTTTTATCCAAAATGCTTTGACTTTTTTACAAGTCCACCATATATGATAATACGTAGCATCAGCACAATCACATCTCTAGCATTTAGGTTGTAAGTTTGGATACATACAAGCTAATTTTTTAGGATCTAAGTGCCATCTATAAAACATCTTGTAGAAATTATCTCTCAAGTTTTGGGCCTGCGTAAATTTTTACATTTCTTACCCAAATCTTTTCCCATGTTTCCATCATTATTGGTTCCTCAAAAGTTTGTGCCCATTTTATCGTACAATCTTTAACTAGCTCTGTTTCAGAATCTAATTCTATCAATATATTATATAACCTCTGTCCAGCCTCTTCTTGAAAACCTCCAGTGATGGTGCAACCGCCATTTCCGTAGGCAAGTCAGTCCATTATTCTGACTGATAAGAAAGCTCTCCTTAATTCTAGGTTGGATCTTTCTTTGGTAAGCTTCCATCACTGATTCACTGAGAAAAGGGAGAATGACAAAAGCGCGCCCAACTAAACCGCGGTGACAAAACCGCGAATTCTAAAGCACGCCGACGAATGAGCACTGAAGCGCGGCGACAGAAGCGCGCTGTAACCCTAACCCTAACCCTAACCCTAACCCTAACCCTACCCTAACCCTAATCCTACCCTAACCCTAACCCTAACCCTAACCCTAACCCTACCCTAACCCTAACCCTAACCCTAACCCTAACCCTAACCCTACCCTAATCCTACCCTAACCCTAACCCTACCCTAACCCTAACCCTACCCTAACCCTAACCCTAACCCTAACCCTAACCCTAACCCTAACCCTACCCTAATCCTACCCTAACCCTAATCCTACCCTAACCCTAACCCTAACCCTAACCCTAACCCTAACCCTACCCTAACCCTACCCTAACCCTAACCCTACCCTAACCCTAACCCTACCCTAACCCTAACCCTAACCCTAACCCTAACCCTACCCTAACCCTAACCCTAACCCTAACCCTAACCCTAACCCTACCCTAACCCTAATCCTACCCTAACCCTAACCCTAACCCTAACCCTAACCCTACCCTAACCCTAACCCTACCCTAACCCTACCCTAACCCTACCCTAACCCTAATCCTACCCTAACCCTAACCCTAACCCTAACCCTAACCCTAACCCTACCCTAATCCTACCCTAACCCTAATCCTACCCTAACCTAACCCTAATCCTACCCTAACCCTAACCCTAACCCTAACCCTAACCCTAACCCTAACCCTAACCCTAACCCTAACCCTAACCCTAACCCTAACCCTAACCCTAACCCTAACCCTAACCCTACCCTAACCCTAACCCTACCCTAACCCTACCCTAACCCTAACCCTAACCCTACCCTAACCCTACCCTAACCCTAACCCTACCCTAACCCTAATCCTACCCTAACCCTAACCCTAACCCTAACCCTACCCTAATCCTACCCTAACCCTAATCCTACCCTAACCCTAATCCTACCCTAACCCTAACCCTAACCCTAACCCTAACCCTAACCCTAACCCTAACCCTAACCCTAACCCTAACCCTACCCTAACCCTAACCCTACCCTAACCCTACCCTACCCCTAACCCTAACCCTAACCCTAACCCTAACCCTAACCCTAAACCCTAAACCTAACCCTTACCTTTACTTAAATCGCGCTTCTGTCACCGCGCTGTTGTCGCCACATTGATGACGTCGCATTGATGACGTCGCGGTTTTAGTGTCGCGGTTTTGTCGGCATGCTTTTGTCGTGCGCACATTTCTCGGGTCACATCCATCGCTTACTTCTTGCCCTGCTCTCTGGTGCTTTGGAGAATAGGTTGACCCCCCTCCTCTATGAGACAGATACTCCGATATTGGCTTGCCCCATAAAGCCACAAAGGAAAAGACTTTCTACCACTTTCCACCTCTGTGGTTTGCCTCGCTTGTTGTCAATGGCTTTTGGTCATCAGCGGTTCAATGGGACCCACCTCTCCTTCCGTTTAAGTGGCCCCAGGATCTAAAGAACCAGATCCATTCCAAGAGAAGGGGGAAACCTTCTCTATCCTTTTTTTTCAGCATCACAACACAGGCTTGTCTCTGACGCCTGCACACACACAGACTTACAACCCGACGTGGGTCCACTCACCGTTTCCATGGATTTAGCAAAGGATGCTTTTGTGCGGTGCTCATGCTGGAAAAACTCAACCCAGGAGGCCCAAAGTGATTTTTATATATAGATATATAATTAAAAGGAACACAACAACAACAACAACCTACTAGGGCAACATCGCAGCTCTGCTGTAGATTCAGGGATGCGTAGCCAAGAATTCCCACTGCACCTCTCCTCTCTGGAAGTGGCCCACTCTTAGCCTCCGGAGGAAAATTAAATGCCCTCTACCAATGTGGAAGGACTGTTCTATTTAAACAAAGATGATGAGGGGACTGGAGGCTAAAACATAGGAAGAACGGTTGCAGGAACTGGGGATGTCTAGTTTGATGAAGAGAAGGACCAGGGGAGACAGGATAGCAGTCTTCCAACATCTCAGGGGCTGCCCCAAAGAAGAGGGAGTCAAGCTATTCTCCAAGGCACCTGAAATCAAGGAGAGAAGCAACCTAGAACTAAGGGGAAATTTCCTGACAGTGAGAACAATTAACCAGGGGAACAACTTGCCTCCAGAAGTTGTGAATGTTTCAACACTGGAAGTCTTTAAGAAGATGTTGGATGACCATTTGTCTGAAGTGGTGTAGGTTTTCCTGCCTAGACAGGGGGTTGGACTAGAAAACCTCCAAGGTCTCTTCCAATGCGTATTCTATTCTATTCCTATTCCTATTCCTATTCCTATTCCATTCCATTCCTATTCCTATTCTACATTCTATTCTATTCTATTCTATTCTATTCTATTCTGTTCTGTTCTATCCCATTCCTATTTCTATTTCTATTGCTATTCTATTCTTATTCTTATTCTTATTCTTATTCCTATTCCTATTCCATTCCATTCCTATTCCTATTCCTATTACTATTCCTATTCCTATTCCTATTCCTATTCCTATTCTACATTCTATTCTATTCTATTCTGTTCTGTTCTATTCGGTTCTATCCTATTCCTATTCCTATTCCTATTCCTATTCCTATTCTATTCTATTTATTCTACTCTATTCTATTCTATTCTTATTTCTATTCTATTCTATTCTATTCTGTTCCATTCCATTCAATTCCTATTCCTATTCTACATTCTATTCTATTCTGTTCTATCCCATTCCTATTCCTATTCCCATTCCCATTCCTATTCCTATTCTATTTTATTCTACTCTATTCTATTCTATTCTTATTTTTATTCCTATTCTATTCTATTCTATTCCATTCCATTCCATTCCTATTCCTATTCTACATTCTATTCTATTCTGTTCTACCCCATTCCTATTCCTATTCCTATTCCTATTCCTATTCCTATTCCTATTCCTATTCCTATTCTATTCTATTCTATTCAAACAGACTTGCAAAGGCAGATGGAACGACTGTGGCAAAAGGCGGCAAAGATAGCACCCATAGTGATAGTTGCCCTGGGTGCAAACCAAAACATCTGGAGCAGCCTTTGAACCTCATGGGCATTGACAAAATCCCCCTCGGTCAATTGCAAAAGGCAGCTTTACAGAGGGTCCTTGACTTAACTATCACAAATTTCTGTTGCTAAGTGAAACATTTGTTACGTTTTGCCCATTTTACGAATATATTTATGATGGCCGAACTGTCCTGGGTGTGTGTGTGTGTGTGTGTGTGTCACGTGATTTCCCCTTTGGTGACCTTCTGACAAGCCAAGTCAACGGGGGAGGGGAGCTGGACTCACTTAATGACCGTGTGGCTCACTGCACAATGGCAGGGATTCCCTTAACCACCGTGGGGAAGTGAGGTTCGTAAAATGGTCGCAAAACTCACCGAACAAGGGAACTGTGGTGCTCAGCTGCAGTCGCAAGTCGAGGATTCCTTCCAACCAGGTTTGGGAAGTTGCTCTGGGTGGAGGAAGTTTGCTTTTGAACTTGTCGATGTGCTTGTAAATTGGCCTCGAACACTCACCCGTGGTGCTGTTTTGTTCCCTCCAGGTCTGGCACAAGCGATCCCTATTGTATCATCAAGGTAGACAATGAAATCGTGGCCAGGTAAGTGCCAGGCAAGGTGTGGCGATTTGGCAGCCACTCCGCTCTTCCCTTCTCAGCCGGAAATGTTCAGCGGGCACCGAAGAGCATGAAATGGGATTTGTGTGTTGCTGTCGGAAGAATGTGTGCGTGTCAAGGACTTAAAGGAAGGAGGAAAAAAACCCCTATTATTTCTCTTCGAAAACAACATTTCCGCAAAAGTCGAGACTTAGTAAAAACCGGCGTTAGTCCAAGAAAAGGATCAGGAGGGGCTGCGGTGTCCCCAGAAGACACAATGCCACGATTGTATGAATGGCGGTGGGGGTCATAAGATTGAACAGATGGATAGAAGGAAATATTTATTGCTCAGGGTTGAACGGGGGAGACCAGCTCTCTGAGCTGGGTGGCTTTCTTGTAGACGTTTCATTGCCCAATTAGGTAACATCATCAGGTTGTAGAAGGAAGAGGGGTTTGTGGAGAGGAGGAGGAGGAGGAAGAGGACTTGTGGGGTCGTTGGTGCCCTCCGAATTTGGTTGTTTTGTTGTAGACATTTCATTGCTCAATTAGGTTACATCATCAGTGCTAGAGGGGATTGGGGTTTGTGGAGAGGAGGATGAGGATGAAGATAGATAGATAGATAGATAGATAGATAGATAGATAGATAGATAGATAGATAGATGATGGATGGATGGATGGATGGATGGATGGATGGATGGATGGATGGATGGATGGATTGATGGATAGATAGAGAGATAGATGATAGATAGATGATAGATAGATATTGATAGATGATAGATAGATTGATAGGTTGATAGATTGATAGGTTGATAGATTGATAGATTGATAGATTGATAGATTGATAGATTGATAGATTGATAGATTGATAGATTGATAGATTGATAGATTGATAGATTGATAGATTGATAGATTGATAGATTGATAGATTGATAGATTGATAGATTGTTGGATAGATTGATAGATTGTTGGATAGATTGATAGATTGATAGATGGTTGGATAGATAGATGGTTGGATAGATAGATAGATGGATGGATGGATGGATGGATGGGTGGGTGGGTGGGTGGGTGGGTGGGTGGATAGATGAATAGACAGACAGACAGACAGACACAGAAAGGCACATATAGATGTATGTTTGTATATATGTATTTGTGTATTTGTGTGTGTCTGTGTGTGTGTGTCTCTGTGTTATAAATATATATATTTATTTATTTAAAGTCACAAGCCCTAGTATGCCCCAATTATGGGAGGAAGCTAATATTTTACTGTTGCCTTTGTTACATTTGTCTCCCTTTATTTATTTATCAGCACAAATACTACACAAATTATATATATATATATATATATTATATATATATATATATATATATATATATATATATATATATATATATATATATATATATATATACACACCAACTATTATATATGTTTATGTGTGTATGTATACATATACACATATATACACAGAGTATATAAACATGTGTGCATGATAGCAGTGTGTACTGTATGTGTGTGCATGTGAGAGAGAGAATAATCCATGTTCCTAATTATTAGAAAACAGTTCTAGAAAACATGGTTTTTAACCTTGAATTGAAGACAGGAAATGTCATTTAAAAGCTGTGGTCAGCCTCCCCCTTACATTTGTTTTAACATTCTGTTTCAAGAAAGGTTTTTGAAAGGCAACATAACAAAGGTGTTAGATAGATTGGCTGATTTCTCCCTAAAAAACACAAAGCCATCCTCTGTGCAAAACTGTTAGAAAAAGCTTATTTTGCACCCACATTTTCACGCCTGGCTGGGCCGAAGATTTGCTATTTCTCTATTGTTTCCCACCTGTCCGTAACGATTTCTCCAGAATTGAGAAAGGAAAACACTGCAGCTGTTCAAAGCGTGATCCTCTCAAAAGGGCACAGAAAGGATTTTTTAAAAAGATGTATATAGAATACAGCTCGTCTGTCTGGAAGCCGCACTGCACATCGGACTTTAATAGAATCGAGCGAGTCCAGAGATATTTCACGAGAAGAGTCCTCCACTCCTCCGCTCGCAACAGAATCCCTGATGCCACCAGGCTTCAAATTTTGGGCTTCGGCAACTTAGAATTACGCCGACACAAAATTGTCTACTACAATATCCTCCCTTGTCAATGACTACTTCAGCTTCAACCACAACAATATGTGAGGACACAATAGATACAAACTCAAGGTCAACCGCTCCAAACTCGATTGCAGAAAATACGACTTCAGCCACAGAGTGGTCAACGCCGGGAATGCTCTACCTGACTCTGTGGTTTCTTCCCCAAACCCCCAAAAATTTAACCTTAGGCTGTCTCAGCGTGGACCCCACCCCATTCCTAAGAGGTCTGTAAGCGTCGTGCATAAGTGCACCAGCGTGCCTATCATCCCTGTCCTAATGTTCCCCTTTATTCGTATCCATTTCCTCTGTTCATATTTATGTTTATACTTATACCTGTTGTATAATACGTGCTTGACGAAGTAAATAAATGGCATTCTTCTCCCAGGGAGAAGACCTTGAAGACTTCCTGGGTTCTCGCCCAAGCCCTCCCCCTCCCGTCCAGTCCCTCCCCCTCCCCGTCCCTCAGGGTTCATGGCAGACTGGCATCGGAGTGGCCCCTTCTGACACTTTAAGCAAGTCAAAGAGACTTTCTCCTTTCCTTTCTTCTGTCCTTCAGGACTGCCACGGTTTGGAAGAATCTCAACCCTTTCTGGGGGAAGAATATACCTTGCACCTTCCCATGGGTTCCACAACCTCTCTTTCTATGTCTTGGATGAAGACACCATTGGGTGAGCAAGATGCAAAAAAAAAAGAAAGAAAGAAAAAAGAAAGAAAGAAAGAAAGAAAGAGAGAGAGGGGGGGATAATCGAAGGAAGGAAGGAAGAGGGAGGGAAGGAAGGGAGTAGGGAGAAAGGAAGGAAGAAAAGGAAGAAAGAAAGGGGGGAGGGAGGGAAGGGAGAAGTCAGGTCAAAGCCTTTATTGTCATTGTACATCATGTATACAATGAAATTGGTGAAGGAAGGAAGGAAGGAAAAAAGGAAGAGGGGAAGAAAGGAAGAAAGAGGGAGAAAGGGAAGAGAGTGGGGAGAAAGGAATGAAGGAATGAAGGAGGGAAGAAAGAAAGGGAGGGAGGGAGCAGAGGAAGGAAGGAAGAAGGAGGGAGGGAAAGAAGGGAGTGAGGAGAAAGGAAGGAAGGAAGGAAGAAAAGAAAGAGAGAGAGAGGGAGGGGAAGGGAGATCAAGTCAAAGCCTTTATTGTCATTGTACATCATGTATACAACGAAATTGGTGAAGGAAGGAAGGAAGAAAGGAAGGAAGGAAGGAAGAGGGAGGGAGGGAGGAAAGAAGGGAGTGGGGAGAAAGGAAGGAAGGAAGAAAGAAAGGGGGAGGGAGGGAGGGAGGGAAGGGAGATCAAGTCAAAGCCTTGATTATCATTGTACATCATGTATACAACAAAATTGGTTAAGGAGGGAAGGGAGGGAGGAAGGAAGGAAGGAGGGAAGGAAGGAAGGAGGGAAGGAGGGAAGGGGAGAGGGGGAGAAAGGAGGAAGGAAGAGGGAGGGGAGAAGTCAAGTCAAAGCCTTGATTGTCATTGTACATCATGTATACAACAAAATTGGTGAAGGAAGGAAAGAAGGAAGGAAGGAAGGAAGAGGGAGGGAGGGAAGGGAGTGGGGAGAAAGGAAGGAAGAAAGAAAGGGGGAGGGAGGGAAGGGAGATCAAGTCAAAGCCTTGATTGTCATTGTACATCATGTATACAACAAAATTGGTGAAGGAAGGAAGGAGGGAGGGAGGGAGGGAAGGAAGGAAGGAAGGAAGGAAGGAAGGGGGAGAGAGGGGGGAGAAAGGGAGGAAGGAAGAGGGAGGGAGAAGTCAAGTCAAAGCCTTGATTGTCATTGTACATCATGTATACAACAAAATTGGGGAAGGAAGGAAGGAAGGAAGGAAGGAAGGAAGGAAGGAAGGAAGGAAGGAAGGAAGGAAGGAAGAAAGAAAGAAAGAAAGACAGAAAAACCTTGAATTGGACATGAATGCAAATGGAGAGCCAGGGCAGTTCTCAGAGGAGCAGTGTAACAGGGATTCCCTTAGGGGCTTCCAAGAAAGCTGCATTCTGCTCTAGCTGAGGCTTCCAGAGACTCTTCAAGGGTGGCCCCACATAGACCCTGAAGTGCAGAGTTACTTGTGGAACGAAGGAAGGGAGCAAAGGTATTGTTTTATTTATGTTCCTTCCCGGGTCAAACGTCGTGATCGCCGGTCTCTCTTTTGGCTTCCTTCTCTCCAGACATGACGACGTCATTGGCAAAATCTCCCTGAGCAAAGACGAGATTTCGTCACAGCCAAGGGTAAGTTACTACTGGGAGTTACTACTACTAAAGCAGGGGTGTTGAACACAAGGCCCGGGGCCCAGATCCGGCCCACGGAGTGGCCCTAGAAACAGAGAAGGACTGGCCTGCGGGGCCTCTGCCAGGGAAAATGGAGCTCAAGAGGGCCCTCCAGGGGTGAAATGCTCTGAAATCTGCTACCGGTTCGCTTTGCGCACATGCGCACCACAGGCGCTACTGCGCAGCACTGAAAAAGGCGGATTAAGAAGCCTTTTCTGAGTCTGCAAAGGTAAGTAGAACAGCGAGGGGGGGGAAACAGCTGTGCCACACGATTTAGATTCGCTAGGAAGCAGGATTTCCTGCTTTCTAACAAATATAAATAGTGCGGCTCAGCTGATTGTCGCAGAGCTGATCGTTGAAACTACCAGTTTGCACGAACCGATAGCATTTTTTACTACCGTTTCGGGCGATCCGGTAGCATTTTTTACCATTGGTTCCGGCAATCCGGTAGCATTTTTTACTACAATTTCGGGCGATCCAGTAGCATTTTTACCATTGGTTCGAGAGATCCGGTAGCATTTTTTACCATTGGTTCAGGAGATCAAGTAGCATTTTTTACCATTGGTTTGGGAGATCCGGTAGCATTTTTTACTACCATTTCGGGCGATCCAGTAGCATTTTTACCATTGGTTCGAGAGATCCGGTAACATTTTTTACTACCATTTCGGGCGATCCAGTAGCATTTTTTACCATTGGTTCAGGAGATCAAGTAGCATTTTTTACCATTGGTTCGAGAGATCCGGTAGCATTTTTTACCATTGGTTCAGGAGATCAAGTAGCATTTTTTACCATTGGTTCGAGAGATCCGGTAGCATTTTTTTACCATTGGTTCAAGAGATCAAGTAGCATTTTTTACCATTGGTTCGAGAGATCCGGTAGCATTTTTACCATTGGTTCGAGAGATCCGGTAGCATTTTTTACCATTGGTTCAGGAGATCAAGTAGCATTTTTTACCATTGGTTCGAGAGATCCGGTAGCATTTTTTACCATTGGTTCAGGAGATCAAGTAGCATTTTTTACCATTGGTTCGAGAGATCCGGTAGCATTTTTTACCATTGGTTCAAGAGATCAAGTAGCATTTTTTACCATTGGTTCGAGAGATCCGGTAGCATTTTTTACCATTGGTTCGAGAGATCCGGTAGCATTTTTTACCATTGGTTCAGGAGATCAAGTAGCATTTTTACCATTGGTTCGAGAGATCCGGTAGCATTTTTTACCATTGGTTCAGGAGATCCAGTAGCATTTTTTTACCATTGGTTCCAGAGATCTGGTAGCGTTTTTTACTACCATTTTGGGCGATCCAGTAGCATTTTTTTACCATTGGTTTGGGAGATCCGGTAGCACTTTTTACTTTTGTTTTGGGCAATCCAGTAGCATTTTTTACCATTGGTTCACGAGATGCAGTAGCATTTTTTTTACTGCTGATTGAGGTGAACCAGTCCGAACAGGTAACATTTCACCCCTGGGCCCCTCCTGAGCTCAGTTTTCGTTGCAGGAGGCCGTCACAGCCGAAAACGGAGCTCGGGAGCCTGTTTTTGCTGGCAGAGTTCTTGGGTCATCGCAGGCGCCCCCAACATGAGTGACATCGAGCTGGCCACGCCCACCCTGGCTATACACATTCCCACCCCACCCCCAGAGGTCAAACACAACCTTGATGAGGCCCTGCATGAAATCAAGTTTGACACCCCTGTACTATAGGACGCTGTCCTTGGTGACATCACTCACAGACTAAGACTTAGAGCAACTTCATTGTCACTTTGAATGTACACTAATTGGCATACATTTAAATGAAATTTCATTGCATGCTGCTCTCAAAGGGTCTCCACCTCCACTGCGTAATGTTAATTATGTCTCAAATATTAATGCAAAAGTTTGCAATATGAACGCAATGTCAGGGGGTTTCGATTCAATTGTATAGAAAGGGGAAGGATGCGTGTTTTTGTTTTATTTTTGTATGCATAAGGTACACAGAAGATGGCATTTAATTTCATTGTATGAGGTGGAATGACAATAAAGTACATTAGCTAACTAACCTGAGGCTCTTGAATCACCTTGCAATGTTAAGCAGGGTTTGCGCTGCTGAGATAGGGGCAACGGTGAGATTCAGCCAGTTTGGATTAGTTCAGGCGAACCGGTAGCTCCGAATATCAGCTGGGAGTGAACCAGTTTGCTCTGACTTAAGTTTAAGTTTAAGTTTTATTTTATTTATATGCCGCCCTATTCCCTAAAAGGGACTCAGGGCGGCGAACAACTTAAACGGGAAGGGGGAAACATACAAGTACAAAATACACATATTAAAATGACCAACAACCACACCTGTCGAGAGGGGAGGGAGCTCATCAACCCCAGGCCTGCCGACACAGCCAGGTTTTAACGGCTTTCCGGAAGGCCTGGAGAGAGGTGAGGGTCCGAATCTCCGCGGGGAGTTCGTTCCAAAGGGCCGGAGCTGCAACAGAGAAGGCCCTCCCCCGGGTCGTAGCCAGATGGCATTGGCTGGTGGATGGAACCCGGAGGAGGCCGGCCCTGTGCGATCTAATGGGTCTTTGGGAGGTAATTGGCAGCAGGCGGTCTCTCAACTTTGAAGTTGGCCCGCCTGCCTGCCCCTGCGCTGCACCTATATTTCCTGTTCTGAAGCCCAGCTGATCCGCGCGGCAGAGTGCATCGCTGCGCCTCAGCTGTTTTCCTTGCCAGCAGTAATGCGGAAGGTGAGTTTCCTGTCAGCTGCGCATAGGCGCGCAGTGCAGGTGTGAACCGTGTGCTCAGCGAACGGGTTGTTCAACTGGTAGGATCCCACCCCTGGATAGGGGCTGTGGGAGAAGAGCAGACAGAGCTGGAGGCGGAGTTAAGCAGGTTACCAGCTTAGAGTCATTATATGGCCGCAAATGGTTTGAACGCAACACCTCCTGATTTCCCGTTGACCCTTATCCGGCGCAAATTTAGTTGCCCAAATTCTTGTGGTTTGAATGAATCTTCTTTTTCTGCTCTTGGAAAGCCCCTTGACATTAAGTGGCATAGTGGCAAATGATCAGAGCACCGCCGATGAGATGAAAGAGATGCTAGGTGGCCCTGATTTCTCTCCGTGGCAGGAATCGATAGCTGGATCAACCTGAGCCCCGTGGACCCCAACGAGGAAGTGCAGGGGGAAATCTCGCTGGCGCTGCAGGTGGTGGAGGAAGCCCATCAACGGCTGCTTTGCTGCCACGTCCTTGAAGCCAGGTAAAGTAAGAGGAGGGAGGCAGAGCTGCAGGTGGAATTGGGGAGCTGGTTGTGTTTCCTTGGGAGTAAGAGGTGTTGACCACTCTGTTGCTGAAGTCGTATTTTCCGCAGTCAAGTTTGGAGTGGTTTACCTTGAGTTTGTATCTATTGCTTGCCTGTGTATTATTATTATTATTTTTGGAATATACTTTTTATTTTCCCTTTTCATAACATACAATCACATGTATACTCTTACATAGCCAATATCCTATTGTATTAAGTAGTAATTACATCAGTTCCTCTTGTCATCAACGCCCAGAAAGATAAAAACCCATTATTGGCCTTTCTGCTCTCCATACACCTCTTTCTTCTACCTCTCTCCTACCTCCTTTCTTCCCTCCATCATCCTTTTCTACTCTACTTCCCCTTCCTTTCTCCTTCTCCTCTCTCTAACATACAATCACATGTATACTCTTACATAGCCAATATCCTATTGCAGTGTTTCTCAACCTTGGCTACTTGAAGATGTCTGGACTTCAACTCCCAGAATTCCCCAGCCAGCGAATGCTGGCTGGGGAATTCTGGGAGTTGAAGTCCAGACATCTTCAAGTAGCCAAGGTTGAGAAACACTGTCCTATTGTATTAAGTAGTAATTACATCAGTTCCTCTTGTCATCAACGCCCAGAAAGATAAAAACCCATTATTGGCTCTTCTGCTCTCCATACACCTCTTTCTACTACCTCTCTCCTACCTCCTTTCTTCCCTCCAACATCCTTCCCTACTCTACTTCCCCTTCCTTTCTCCTTCTCCTCTGTCTACATTCCACTCCTCCTCATCCTCCTCATCTTCCCCCCCTTACCCTCTCTCCTATCCCTCTCTTCCCATCTTTCTTCTCTCCTCTGTTTCCCACTCTTCCTCTCATTGGTGTATTTCCGCTTCTGAGCAAACTCCATTCTAAGTTGATGGTATTTATGCTTCCATATCAATATACTTAACCTATCCTAGTTTTTAAATAAATAAGAGAAGACAGTATACATGTGCAATCATATTACGTTAAAATCTAATACCCCCCGCCAAGCCTAATATACATCCCTCCCTCCCACCCTCCCCCCCAACCCCCCCCCCCCAGCCTTGCATCAATGCCCGTGTATTATTGTGGTTGAAGCTGAAGTACTTGTTGACAGGTAGGATGTTGTAGCAAACAATTTTGCGTACTACCCTTAGGTTATTCTAACCTTCTTTCTCCTCTCCCTCCCTCCCTCTTTGGTGGCCTTGTCTGGATTGTCTTCACTGATCCTCTTGGAGACCAGTTTCGAAATTCTCTGGGCCCCCAACGAGAACCTACCTGAGCAGAACAATCTGCCAGAACTTCTTTTCAAGTTGAGACCAGCGAACGAGGGGGTGTGAGGTTTGCTAAAATGCCACCCCCAATCCGTGAAAATGCAGAAGGTGCTGTCGTAGAAAAGTGTTGAGGTTGCTGAAAGGGAGTGTGATTCTTATTTTATTTTTTGAAAAGAAAAAAAAAACCCTCTCCGTCTCCCTTTAGAAAGTGAGATAATTAACAGTTTATGAATATGGTCTTTTTTTTAAAAAAAAGCTGTGAACATTTTTGGCAGTGCGAGAGGTGGGAGAGGGAATGGAAAGTTAATTGCACGTCCCTTTGGTTTGATGGAACTTCTGATGGAGATTAAACCTAGTTTTTCCACCAATAACTTGCAATCATTGACCTCATGTTTTTTTCCCACGTTCAAAATGATGTGCAACTTTCTTACATCATAGCTGCTTCTTCTTCTTCTTCTTCTCCTTCTTCTCCTTCTTCTTCTTCTTCTCCTCCTCCTCCTCCCTCCTCCTCCTCCTCCTCTTCTTCTTCCTCTTCCTCTTCCTCTTCTCCTCCTCCTCCTCTTCCTCCTCCTCTTCCTCTTCCTCTTCCTCTTCCTCTCCTCCTCCTCCTCCTCCTCCTCCTCTTCTTCTTCTTCTCCTCCTCCTCCTCTTCCTCCTCCTCTTCTTCCTCTTCCTCTTCCTCTCCTCCTCCTCCTCCTCCTCCTCCTCCTCCTCCTCCTCCTCTTCCTCTTCTTCTTCTTCTTCTTCTTCTCCTCCTCCTCCTCTTCCTCCTCCTCCTCCTCCTCTTCTTCTTCTTCTCCTCGTCCTCCTCGTCCTCCTCTTCCTCCTCCTCCTCCTCATCATCCTCCTCCTCTTCTTCTTCTCCTCCTCTTCCTCCTCCTCCTCTTCTTCTTCTTCTTCTTTTCCTCCTCCTCCTCTTCCTCCTCCTCCTCCTCTTCTTCTTCTTCTTCTACTACTACTACTACTACTTCCTCTTCCTCTTCCTCTTCCTCTTCTTCTTCTTCTTCTTTGCTGCTGTATCACTTGTTCTTGTCCTCTGAAAGTTTGATCATTTCTGTAACATGCAAACTGTTTTGACCCAGGCTTCCCAAGAGCCTGAAGCCAACTCCTTGTCCCGACAAAAAACCCTTTTATTAATTTACTGTGAATTCTGCTCATTCACATCCAGCGAAGTCTTTCGAGGGAGGATTTACAGTCACAGACCTTATCTGGCTTGGATAGCTGCCAGGCCGAGATCTGCAAAACTTGGCAAGGAGTCTCGGAGAGTCACGAACCAATTAAGCAAACTAATTGTCTCCTGCAAACTCCACTCCCCTTTCGCTCATTTATTTCCTCTGGGAGGGGCCATTCATTGTCCACCTGTGGCCTTACTCCCAAGTTGACCCCTGTCCTTTAGCTTTCCCTTCGTCTGGCAACTCTGTGCATGCACACACTGGGAACAGGCTCCAGCTGTTCATCTGCCTCACTGATGTCTGACTCTGAAGGCAGCTGATAACTGGCATATGGCCCCCTCCCTGCCTCCGACACAGAGCCCTCATCAGAGCCTTCCCCGGACTCCAGGAATGGCCCATCTTCCTCTCCAACCTCCTCACTGTTCAAATCTGCTGCCAGCTCTGTTGGCGGGCCACAACACAAACTGGGAAACAGTGGTTAGCCATTTCCAAACAAGCTCGGATCCATAACCTGTTTGCACATAACTGAGAAAGTTTGTAATGCAGCAGAAAAGTATGGTTTCATTAGGTCTTTGCAGGAATGAATCACAATCAATGATTGTGATTCATTGATGAGTGGCTTATTCTTGTGGGGAGAGGGGGGGAATTATGACTGTGCTGATTTTTTCACTTTCTTGCTTTTGGTCTGCTTTTTCATGCCCTTGATCTGCTCTTGCTTTCCCCCCCTTAGAGATCTAGCACCACGTGATCTCTCAGGAACTTCAGATCCCTTTGCCCGGGTGCTGTTTAATGGGCAGATCCTGGAAACAGCTGTGAGTATCTTTGGATATATACTTTGCAGGCTAGGGCAGGGAGGTTGGGGAGCTTCTGAACGGCAGAGGAATGTACAGGTAATCACAATGGTTGGGAAGAGATCCACTGGCCAAGAGATCCACTGGGCATACAACTCCTTAAAGCTAAAGCTGGTTATATGCCCACAGGTCCATAATACTTCTATATATATAGTGCACTACCGTGAAGTCATTACCATGGCAACTCCACTGCGTTCTACAATAGAAGCCATTTTACGGCAGTACAGTAGAAGCCATTTTAAGGCACAACAGGCTGTATCTTACCAGGACACACACCCCGGGAGGTTTTAGGGTGTCTTACCCCCACGGTATTTGTTTCCAGAGAGTACCAAGTTTGGTTGGAATTGCTCGAGGCGTTCCAGAGTTATGCTGGAACACACACAGACACAGAGGGGGGAGTGGTTGTGTGTGTGTGTGTGTGTGTGTGTGTGTTGCATTTGTACTGATAAATAAATGAAGGGAGACTAGTATAGATCTATTTCAAGCTATTTAGCTCTAATCAGCTAGCCGTACCCTTGCTGGGATTCGAACTTGGGTTGTTTTTACATATTAGGCAGTTGTATTAACCTCTAAGCCACAAGCTCTCC